>NW_020954546.1:23556078-23609905 GCF_900497805.2 Vombatus ursinus
TGTGTGTGTGTGTGTGTGTGTGTGTGTGTGTGTGTGTGTGTGTGTATAATTCCTTGAGGGCAGGGACTATCTCATTTTTGTCTTTGTACCCACAGCACATAGCACAGTGCCTGGCAAGGAGTAGGTATTTAATAATTGCTTGATTAGTTAGAGCTAGAAAAAGATTTTGAGGTCTTTTGGTCGCAGAATCTGAGTCATAGGGGTCCTCAGAAGCCACCTAGTCCAACCGATATCTGAACCGGAATCTCCCTGTATCAATAAATCAGTAAGCAAGCATTTATCAAGCACCTACTATATACTAGGCAACTAGGTGGTATAGTCAGTAAGAGTCGTGGATCTGGAGTCAAGAAGACTCCTTTCAAACTGTGCCTCAGACTAGCTGTGTGACCCTGGGCAAGACTATCTGCCTTAGTTTCCTCACCAGTAAAATAGGGATGATAACAGCACCTATTTCCCAAGGCAGTATTGAAAATAAAATGAGATATTTGTAAAGTGCTGCTACTGCTGCTGCTGCTGATAATTGGAAATTCTTGATAAGGATAGAAAATTCTCTCTACCAAAGCAGGTCAGCACCTCTGAGACGTTTAGCCTTGGAGCAGGACCATTTTGTGTCCTAGGTCCCTTTGGCGGTTCAGTGAAACCTGTGAACTTCTCAGAGGAATGTTTTCAAATGCATGAAATAAAATACGCAGGATTACAAAGGAAACCGATTACACTGAAACAAAGTTAAGCAAGTACTTTTAAATACAGACAACCTCTCCCGCTCCTCCCCATCTGCTTAGAGAATTGCCTGGAGCACTGAGAGGTGTAGGACTTGAACCCAAGTGTTTCCAGCTTTGAGGCTAGATCTCTAGCCATTGGGCCATACTGACATTCAAATCAAGGGAAACTCACCAGGCACTTCAAGCACAGGCCACTGCTGGCACTTTGTGCTGAGCCTTGGAAGGAGTCCATTGCCGTTATGGGGAGAGCATGGACAAAGGCACCAAGATGGCAGATGGACTATATTTTTTTTTTTTAGGCAATTGGGGTTAAGTGACTTGCCCAGGGTCACACAGCTAGTAAGTGTCAAATGTTTGGTCTGAGGCCAGACTTGAACTCAGGCCCTCCTGACTTCAGGGTTGGTGCTCTATCCACTTTGCCACCTAGCTGCCCCGCAGATGGAATATCTTGTATGAACAGTAAGATGACCACATTTGGGCTGGGCTATAGGGCTGTGAAGGGCAGTAATAGTCAATAAACCTGGAAGGGCATCAGGGAAAGGCTTTGGATTCCAAAAGAGGGTACGGCTCATCATCACTTTAGGGTACAGATCCTCATCCCATCGCCATCCCTTGCGCCCCTCAGACCTCTTCAGGAGGATCATGTCTAAACTGCCTTTGAGCTATTCACCTCCAGAGAAAGAACTGGCTAACCTGAATCTGAAGGCAGATCAAAGCATTCTTTTTTTAACCTTATTTTTCTTGGGTTTTTGTCTGTTTTTTTTTTTCTTGCAACACGGCTAATATGAAAAACGTTTTATTCGACTGTATAATCCATAGCAATTGTTTTCCTTCTCAAGCAGGGGGAGGGGAAGAGGGAGAGAATTTGGAACTCAAAATTTTTGAAAAAGAATATTAAAATTTGTTTTTATGTGTAATTGAGAAAAAAATAAAAGGAATTCTTCTGAAAGCCATAAACTGCTCTTTACATCCCATGTTTTTCTGTAGCTCGGTTTTCCTTTAGTGTCTAACTACAGGAACACAGGATCTCTTCAAGGGAGCTCATCTGAACCAATCGTGCCTGGCCTTATCACAGGAAGCAGCCGGGCAAGGAGCTCTGTCTTGGGAAGGATCAGCTGCCCAGCTGGTGTAGGCTCAGGGGATGTATGCCCCTGCAAATATCAGCCAATGCAAACTGTAATTAGGAAAGCAAACCTGCTTTAGGAGAAAAGAGTCCTGGGGGACAGGTCAAAGAAATCCTGTTTGTGTTACTGGTTGCTTGGGATTACCCTTGTTGAGTCATTTTTATTTGATTTTTAAAAATTTGTTTTTAACATAAATATATTTATTACAAAATAGGGAAAGACATGACAGAACATCTGGGAGAGTGGAGAGAATCTCTGAGTCAGGAAGACCAGAGTTCTGACACGTAGCAGTTACTGTTGTTCAGTCATTTACGACTCTCCGTGACCCCATTTAGGGTTTTCTTGGCAGAGATACTGGAGTGGTTTGCCATTTCCTTCTCCAGCTCATTTGACAGATCAAGAAACTGAGGCAAACAGGGTTAGGTGACTTGCCCAAGGTCACACAGCTACTAAGTGTCTGAGGCCAGATTTGAACTCAGAAAGATGAGTCTTCCTGACTCCAGGCCTGTAGCTCTGTGCACTATGGCGTCACTTAGCTGTCCTAAACATAGTGGTCAGGGAGATTATAGACAAGAGTTCCATAGAATGTTAACTCCTCAAGGGCAGGACTGGTTTACTTTTGTCTTTGTATCCTGAAGGCCTGGCACATAGTAGGTGCATAATAAGGCTTGGCGAATTGAACTCAATAGGATTTTTCAATGAAGGGAGCTCAGAGCACAGCTAGATGAGGTGTTCTTAACTTTTACTGGGTTCTGGATCCCTGGGGGAGTTTGGTGAAGCTCATAGAGCCCTTCTCAGAATCATGTTTTTAAACGCATAAAATAAAATTATTCTGAAATACAGTTGTCAAACTATTTTTAAAGCAAATTTTATGGGCCCAGGTTAAGAATCCCTAATAGTCCAGACCCTTCTTTTTGCGTGAGAGGATAGTGAGACAGAGACACTAAGACATTTTCTCGAGGACACACAGATCATGTAAAATATAGATGCAAAATAAGATCAGCAGATCTCAGAATTAAAGCCAGAGAGAACTTTCCCAGAACTTTCCCAAACTTTCCTTTGAAGGCCAACTCTTGCTTTTACAGATAAGGTAACTGAGGTTCAGAGAAAGTGACTTGTCCACAGTCACACAGATAATACTGTATGTAAGTCAGCTCTCTATCTGCTATGCCTTAATAGAGACTCACTCCCAGCTCTTCTGATTTCCAGTTCAGGGCTCTGTCCAATATACCATGTGCCTGTTAGAGACATCATGTAAATATCTAGCCAGAATCTTCAGAGGGGGCACAAGAAAATGGGGAGGGGACTGGAAGCCATATAGAACATGATGAACAGTTAAATGACCTGGGAATGTTTAGCCTGGGGATGAGAAAATTTACTTGGTGGGGAAAGGGGATTAGGGTGCAGGGAAAGTGATTACTGTTCACAAATATTCACAAAAGAAGTCATGTAGAAGAGGGACCACTAGATGGCGCCATAGTGCATAGCGTACTGGGCCTGGAGTCAGAAAGACTCATCTTCCTAAGTTCAAATCCAGCCTCAGACACTAGCTCTGTGACCTTGGGCAAGTCACTTCACCTTGTTTGCCTCAGTTTCCTTATCTGTCAAATGAGTTGCAGAAGGAAATGGCAAACCACCTGAGTATCTCTGCCAAGAAAACCCCAAATGGGGTCACTGAGAGTCAGACATGACTGAAAAACAGCTGGACAACAAGAATATGTGATTCCAGAAGGGAAAACCAGGAACAGTGAAGTGAAAGCTCTTCTTTCATCCAGAACTGATTTCAGGAGAGTGGGGGACTTCCAGTATGGAAACTCCTTCCACCAAAACAGCTACTCATCTGTAAATGATGGCCTTGGAGAGTGCCCTGGGGACGATGAGAGGTTCAGTGCCTTGCGCAGGGTCACATAGCTAGTAAGTGTCACAGGCCAGATTTGAACTAAAGTCTTCCTGACTCCAAGGCCTGCCCTTTCTCCATTAGGCCATTTCAGGCCAGTCATTCAGTCAAATAGCATTTATTAAGCACCTACTATGTGTGGGCACTGTGTTAAGCACTGGGGATACCAAGAAAGGTAAACAACAGTCCCAGCTCTCAAGGAGTTAATCATCTAATGGGGTAGACAACATTTGAACAACCATGTACAAGCAAGATACAGACAGGATAAATTGGAAATAATCCAAGAGAAGGCACCAAAAAAGACTTCTCACTGACCTTGTGTTTGGCTTTCTAAGTTATCTGATTGAATCCTCACAAGCATTCTTGTCCCCAGCTGACCCATTTTGCAAATGAGGAAACTGAGGTTCAGGGAAGTTAATTGACTTGGCCAAGGTCACACAGCTAATATGCATCAAAGGTGGCATTTGAGCCCAATTCTTCCCCCTCTGGGGTCAATGTCATTTCCATTGTACCACACTGTCTCTGATTCTAAATCTATGATAATCAGATCTCAGCTCCCTGGCCATTCTATGGTTCTGTGAATCCGCTTGTCAGTTTCCACCCAGATCATTTAGCATCTCAACCTCGATAGGTGGACAATTAAGCTAGGTGACCTCTTTGCTTCCTAAGATTCGAGGCTTCTATGAGTTAGATACCTAAGCCCACAGTCTGTGATGGTGACTGAACAAGAGGGAAAACGCCTAAGTATGAAATCCAAGAGATTTAAAAACCCCTGTCGACTACCCAAAGACTGGCTGGGACTGCCCAAATGGGAACAAATGAGGCAGTAATAGAGCTGTACCTTTTTGTTGTTCAGACCTGTCTAACTCTTCCTAACCCCATTTGGGCTTTTCTTAGTAGAATGGTTTGCCATTTCCTTCTCCAGCTCATTTGACAGATGAGCAAACTGAGGCAAACAGGGTTAGGTGACTTGTCCAAGGTCACACAGCTAGTAAGTCTGGGGCTTACAAATTTGAGTAAATCTGACGCTGCATTTTCAACCCAAGAAGAGTCTTCCAGCACTCTATGCATCAGCCCCGTCTGACTGTCCCATAGTTGCCGGTAGCTGTATCTACACAGATGCAAATTAAGTAGCCAGATTGCTTTGTATGCAAATTGACCATCAATATGGTTTTGTTGCAGTTATGGAAAGTGCTTGACATGCAAAAATTCATATTGGATTTCTGTGTTGTTTTATGTGCAAATTAGGAATTAACCCTTTATTATTCAAATTGGGTAATGAATAAAGTAGGCATGGAAATGAGCTATCTGTTTGATGTGCAAATTTCACATTAGGCATTAGTGTTGGTGACTATACAAAGGTGTACATATTCTTTTATATTCAAATTATAGGCTCTTGGTTGGTAGGGTGGTGTCCTTCATCCTCCAAGAGGCCCAAAACAACATCACCATGTTAGAGTCAAGTTACAGCGCCTCCGACTGTGGCTGATCAGACCATTATGAGCTTGGAAGGCTCTACCACAGGTTGGAAACAAACAATCCATGTGAACATCTGGGGTGAATTCTCGAAATCTGCACACCTTGCGTTTCTTTCAAACTACTTCAATTCTGTTTTGCCCTCTCTGACGCACCATGCTGGGTGGTTCTGTGCCAATGTCTCCCATGTCACACAATCAATTCCAAAGTTCTTGAGACCTTGAGAGTGTCCTTGGATCGCTTCTGACCACGATGTGAGGGCTTGTCCTCATAGATTCAGAGCCAAAGGAACCTTAGAAGTCATCAAGTCCAATCCTACCCCATTTTGCACATGAAGAAACTGAGGCACAGACAAATTAAGTAATTTGTCCAGCATCACTCAAGGAGTGTCGGAGGTAGGATTCGAACTCAGGTTACCTCTAACTTCAAGTCCAGTGCTCTATCCCCTAGGCTATAGGCTGCTTCTCTATTACTTTTCATGTACATGCAAACGAGCTATCCATAGTCTCTTACGTTTATTAAATATCAGTACCACTGCAAATTGGCTGCCCACCTATTTTATATCCAAACTTTATATCAATATAGCTTTGTGCATAGGTATGCAAATGAAAGTATTAACATTGCTTTAAATGCATTCATACATATTAGGTATCAGTAATGCTTTCTACACAAATATGTAAATTAGTTGTTCTTGCCATTTTATATTAAAATTGCAAGTCACATTGCTTTGCAGATATACAAATGACTTATCAATACCCTTTGGAGGATAATAGATCTCAAGCTGGAAGCGATCTAAGAGCTCATCCATTCCAACCCCCTCATTTTACAAGATAAAGAAACTGAGGCACAGAAAAGTAAAATGATTTGTCTGAAGTCTGACAAGTAGTAGTAGCAGAGCCAGGATTGACCCCAGGTCCTCTCATTCCACATCCAGAGCTCTTTCCAATCAAGCACTTGGAAAAAGCAGAGCTGGGTATGGCAGATGGGCTCAAACCACCTCCACTGGGACCAGAGTTATCTGCTAGCTTCCTAATAATTCACATGTTGATCACTGTGGAAGCCTTGCTCTCTTCTCTCCCTCGGACTTACATTAAATGCTTTTATATAAGGATTCAAGTATACAATCAGGGAGTTACATAAGGCTTAATGGTATTTTTAGATGCTCATAATGGGGTATGAAATGTTGGTAACTTGCCCTGCCTTCAATGATGCTCTAACTGGCAGCTGATCCACATGTTGGCAGAAGTCTTAACCATGAGAAAGGCAAGGTCTGCACTGGGTGGCCCCACATTGGCACTAGCTATGCCATCATGCCAGTATCAGGTGCCAGAGGGCCTCACTTGGGGAGCCAGAGAAGGAACTTCAATGATTCAAAGTCCACTCTGCAAATATGGATGCCCTTCTTCAACCATTCCCCCTGCCCTTGAATGAGGACCCACTCCCAGGAAGCCTTTCCTGAATATCTGTTCCCTGTCCACCCCATCCCCCAACCCTCACACACATATTGGGGGAGGGGAATGACAAGGACCAAGGGGCCAAGAATGGAACTAGCTCTTCTTTGGAGGGTAAGATTACTGTTACTCATTTCTGTTTAGCAGGGGACCCCTGACTTGTTGGGACCGGGACACCTTCCATGGAACCAAACAGGAGCCAGAACACATGCCCATTTCTGTGGGAGGCCAGCAAATTGAGAATCCTCCATCACCCCCCACCCCCAGCAACACCTAGTTTGGGGGGAAGGGAGAGTTATTGCAAGCAGAGGCAAGTAGGTGGGTACCCCTCTCCCTCCTACCAAAATACATTCTACAATCTTAAAAACAGAAAATGCAGCTCAATCCTTCAAAGACTAAAGCCAAAAGCAAACAAAAAACTCCACCTCATAAGTGTAACCTTTCCTCATAATTTATGTAATGCTTATAAATTATATAAAAGGGAGTGCTTATATAATACTTTCAGATTTACAAAGCCCTTTAACACATATTAACTTATTTGATCCTCATAACAACCCTAGGAGGTGGGCGCTATTACTACCACCATCACTTTACAGATGGGGAAACTGAGGCAGACAAAAGCAAAGTGTCGTGGCCAGGGTCCCAGAGCTAGTAAGCTGTCTAAGGCCAGATTTGAACTTGGGTCTTCTAGACTCCAGGATGGGCGTTCTATCCACTGAGCCACCTGGCTGGATCTGACGAGGTAGATCCTTTGGGCAGTCAGGTGAATAGCATCTTCGAATGTCTTCTCAGAATCATGGTTTTAAATGCATAAAATAAAATGCATAGGGTTATAAAGGAAATCAATTATATTGAAATGCAGTTTTCAAGATTTTTTTTCAAAAAACTAAGTTCACAGACCCTAGGTTAAGAAGCCTCTAAAGTCTTATCCATCTCAATCTATAATCCTATGGTTTTAAGCCCCATAATATAATATATCACCAGAGGAGGAGAACTGGAGAGCGGTATGGGAGAAGTAGATGGAAGGGAAACACACACACACACACACACACACACACACACACACACACCCACTGGATTTGGATTTGGAGTCTGAAGACCTGAGCTCAAATCCCAATTTTAATCCTTACTATCTATAAAGTCAGGGGCAGTTAGGTGGTACAGTAGATAAGAGTGCCAGGCCTGGAGTCAGGAACACCTGAGTTCAAATCTAGCCTCAGACACTTCCTACCTATGTGACCCTGGGCAAGTCACTTCACCTTATTTGCCTCAGTTTCCTCATCTGTAAAATGAGCTGGAGTCTGCCAAGAAAATCCCAAAGAGGTCATGGAGAGTCAGATAGGAATAAACAACCACAACAACCTACAAACTCACTTCTCTGCTCTGGGCCTCAGTTTCCCCCTCCGTAAAACAAAAAGATTGGATGAGATTATACCTAAGGTCCCTTTCAGCTCAAAAGCCAATGGTCCTAGCCCCAACACAGCCTGGGCTCAGCATCTGTGGGGAAGACAATTGAAGGCTCCCCCAAGACCATCCAGGGTCCCCCCCCCGCCCCGGGCTGTCAATGACTTTCCTCAGTGACTGCATTAGAAGAGGAGGAAGTTTCCCCACAACCAAACGCCTTGCCCCAGCCTGGCAGCAGGAATTAAGCACACATACTGTCAAGTTGAGACGTGAGCTGTTCATGGCTCCCAAACACACCAGGTTGCAGGGGGTTATTATGTTCAGCCCACAGTCTTCATCCTCACTCCCCAAAGACTCCCGTTTGCCTTAACGACCCATCTTCCCCCTTGGTGATATTCCCTGCTTTCTCTTGGGCATTGGGGCTCAGCCTGAGCTTAGGGATATGGCTTTATCACCCACTGGCTACAGCTTCACCATTAGGGGCGGAGAGCAGGCCATCGCTCACGGCGTGATCGAAGGTTTAGTTAAGTGAACGCAAGCTCTGACATTCCCCCCTAAATGCAGAAATTGCTACCTGAAAAGCCCTGTTTTGAAATGTCACTGTAATAGGAGGGAGAGCCTGAGGGATGGGAAGTCCCCCTCTCCCTGTACCCCTGTGTAGAAGCCTGTTCCAACTCCCAGTTGCCATGACAACAATATTCTGCAGTAGGGCTTCATTTTCATATTGAAGGTGACCTGTGGAAAAGGGAGAAGGGCATCTCCTCCAGAAACTTAGTTTGGCAGGGTGACCAGGCTTTCCCTTTCCTGCAGAAAACCATTTTAAAGAATTTTTAAATAAAGGAAACAAACCATGTAATTAAGAGAATACAGTACAGTACATGCATGCAATGGAATATTATTGTGCTGTAAGAAATGACGAGGATAATGAAGGCAGAGAAGCACCAAAAGACTTCCACGAACTGATACAGAGAGAAGCAAGCAGATACATTCAGAGACCACAACAAGGTAAATGCAAAGAACTACTAATATAAAACAATTGAAAATATATGTTGTAAAATTATAAAAAAAAAAAAAAATTTGGCCAAAGAAGAAAAAAGAGAAAAAAGCTGTCGCAATTGGGGTTAAATGACTTGCCCAGGGTCACACAGCTAGTAAGTGTCAAGTGTTTGGTCTGAGGTCAGATTTGAACTCAGGACCTCCTGACTTCAGGACCAATGCTCTATCCACTGTGCTACCTAACTGCCCCTTCTTTTTTTTTTTCTTTTAAAAATTATTTGTTATATGAGATGGATCTCTGGGAGTGAAGAGGAGAGAGATACAGAAGGAAATGTAGGCAATGTAAAAAAAAATCAATAAAATGTGTGTGTGTTTTTTAAGAGAATAGAAATTACCTATTAGGTTGAAGGTCAAATCTTGAGTTTTAGTATTAAAGGGATCTTGAATTGCTCAACCTGTCTATCCTCCTGCTTCCAACTAAACCATCCCAGATAATTTCTCTTCCTTTGTACTAAAAAGTCTATATCTCAAGTCAGAAGATCTGGCTTCAAATATCTATGATTTTCTACCTGGGTGACCTTGGACTAATTACTCACTTTCTTGAGTCTTTGGCTCTGTGTGTGTAACCTCTGAATAGAACCAGTGGCCCAGAACCAAAGTTCTGTGTTTATACAAACTAAATCCAATTTTCTAGGCTTCTCAACGAAATCTCTTTGGCTCAGGCCCTCACCCAGGGTTTTCCTCTGGTAACATCAGAGTTTGGCTTATATATAAGGAGACAGAGAGGCAGACAGAGACAGAGACAAAGACAGAGAGACAGAGAGAGAGAGAGAGGCAAAGAGAGACATAGACAGAGACAGAGACAGAGAGGAGAGAGGGAAAGAGAGAGACAGAGAGAAAAGAGAGAGAGATCAACTGAAATGTAAGCACTCAGGCTAGCAAGACGTTAAATATGGGACAGGTTTTATTTAACCTGAAAATACAAAGGATTTGTAGCTGAGCCCATGAACTGTCGAGCTAATTCCTCTTCTTCCCTCTCCAGTGGGCCTTTGTCTTCATCATCAAGTCCTCCCTAATTGTTAATGCTTCCCCTCTGAGATATCTTTACATCTACCCTGTATGTGTGCAGTTGTTTGCCTGTTATCTCAATGCAAGCTTCAAGAGGACATAGGCTATTTTTGCCTTTTTTTCTATCTTCACTGCTTAGCACAGCGCGTGGCATATAGTGAGTACTTAATTAATGCTTTTGACTGACTGACCAGGGCCCCACGTAGTTATAAGGCTCCCTTGGACAGGTCACCACCACCCCCAAAAGGAAAAAGAACTTGGGGTTCCCAGAGTCAGCTGGTGAGGAATGCTCTGTGGTTCTTCAGACTTCTCTGTCCAAGACCTGCACAGCCCACATGACTCAGTATACCAGTGACAGACAAAGTCCAGGCCTGTTCCTCCTCACCATGACTCTATATCTCTTATTCACTGATTCTGACTCCTGCTGTTCCCCACTTCAGCTAGGTGGGAGCTTTGAGGGGGAGGAGGAAGCAAGCACTTACCAAGCCCCTTTACGAATGTTATCTCATTTGATCCTCATACCAACTCTGTGAGGTAAATGCTATTAACACCCCCTTTTACAGCTGAGGAAACTGAGGCAAGCAGCAGTTAAGTGACTTGCCCAGAATCACACAGCTAGTAAATGGCTGAGGACAGATGTGAAATTTGGTCTTCCTGATTCTATCCTCTGCGCCCCTAGCTGCCTGCTTTGCCCGGGAATTCCTCTGTTTGCCATTTTGTGGATCCCAAGTTAGTGTAGGAATTCTAGACTAGCATGGCCTGTCCTCCCATCTGCTGCCATCTCTGGGGCCATGTGGTTCCCTGGAAAGTCCCTATGGTTGCACAGTCTTCCTCTCAGGGATTCAAATCAATATCTGCATTTCATCAACTTCTCCTCCCTACCATCTCTCTTCCATTTTCTACCCAGCATCAAAGTGGCCTTCACCAAATAGCTAGGACCCAGCACAGGACACACCTTCTCAAGGAATTGACTTTGTCTCAATCATTTCACAACTGGCTTGGGGGATAGTAGAGGGAGAAGGGGTTCTTCCTGGGAGCGTACCTTGGCGGCTACATGTAAAATAAAATGGTTGAATGTCACCAACAACAAAAAACAAAAAAACAAAAAAACACAGAAAGCAAGTCAAACGCAATGTAACTAACTGTAATGACTAATCTTAGCTGAAGAGATGAGGTGGGGGCCAATGGGTACAGAATGTCGTATATGCTGTCAAATGCAATAGATATGATTTCAACTCACTGAGTGTGGTCTTGGGGTATTATCTGTTTATTATGTCCATTTTGCAGATGCAGAAACTGAGGCTCTGAGGTAGTGACTTGACCAAGGTCACAGAAATAGAAAGATGGTAGATTCAAACCCAGTTCTCTCTCAAATTTAAATTCAATTCTGTTTCTATTGTCTCATAGTATCTATATTATATAAGGCCTTCAAATCAAGTCAGAGAAGTTTAGATCGGGTGTAGTAGGAAAAAGGGAGCCATTAAAAGTTGTTGAAACATGATGAAAGCTGTGCTTCAGGAAATTAATCTGGTGACAGTATCTGTAATGTACATGTTTTCTTCCCCATTTGAATGGAAGCTCCCTGAGGGCAGGGACTGATTTTGCCTTTGTTTGGATCCTCAGCATTTAGCATCATATTTAGCACCTGGTAAGTCCTTAAAATGTGCTTCCTGAGCAACTGATCATAAAAATCAGCTGGAGGGGGAGGGGTGACTCAGCAATAAGGGCCTGGGCAGGAGTGGGAGGGGACGGGAGGGGAGGAGAGACAGGTACCAGCAATCGGAACAAAGAGGAAGGGAAATATATGGTGAATGTGTCTAAGGAAAAAAATCAATGAGATTTGGAAGCTCTATGTGAAAATGAGAAAGAAACAAGCTGGAAGATGGTCCCTAAGGTTTCAAATCTGGGAAACACAGTGGTCAGAGAAGAGAATGTTGGGATGGGGAATTCAGTTATGGTAGATGACGATGTGTTCAGTCCTGGACTCAGTAAACCCGCAGTGACTCTGTGACATCCAAATCCAGGAGGCTTTAGAAAAATTAGAGCCAAGAATAAGAGAGCAGGACTGGGAAAGCCAGATTTGGGAGCCGTTAGCAGAGAATGCACTGGTTTGCTGGTGGCCATGACACAGGGAAGCGGAAAGGACCAAGCACAAAGCCTCTGAGGACTGCCACATTTAAGATGTAGCAGGAGGGACAAGAGCCAGGAAAGGAGGCAGGGAAGTGAGAAAGAGACAGAGACAGAGACAGAGAGACACACAGAGAGACAGAGACAGAGAGGCACGGATAGAGAGAGAGACAAAGATACAGAGAGAGAAAGAGAGACAGAGAAAGATACAGAGACAGAGATACAGAGACAGAGACAGACAGTCAAAAAGACAGAGGCAGATAAAGACTGAGACACAGAGACACAGAAAAAAAAAAACAAACAGATTCAGAAATGTTCAACCTCACCAAAGACAAGCAAAGCAGG
The DNA here is from genome assembly GCF_900497805.2 of Vombatus ursinus. Taxonomy (NCBI): domain Eukaryota; kingdom Metazoa; phylum Chordata; class Mammalia; order Diprotodontia; family Vombatidae; genus Vombatus; species Vombatus ursinus. Next base: position 23,568,689 of record NW_020954546.1, read on the forward strand.
ATAATGCGATCAACTATGCCAGATGTGGAAACTGAAGGCCAGGATAGTTCGGTGACTTGCCTAAGGTCACACCAAGAGTAAGCATCACAGGCAGAATTCGAAACCAGGTTCTCTGACTCTTTAATTTTAAATCAATGCCATTTCATTCAACAGACATTTATTAAGTGCCCAGTATGGGCAGATATTTGTACCAGACCTAAGGCTACAAAGACAAAGGCACCCAGATAAATAAATACAAAGTTATACCAATTAACTTCAAGGAGAGCCCTGGCTAACAAGGTGATGAGGGAACAGGAAGGGAATGCTGGGGCCTTGGCACTGGGACTGGACCTTGAAGGAAGCCGACTAATTACGGGGCAGAAGCCGTGGTCCCTGCTGACTCCGAGGGAGGAAGCTCCAGCAGAGGTGAGAACGTTGCAGGGCGTTAAGAAGGGTGTGAGCGGGGAGGAAACGGAGGAAGCAGAGGCCAAGATCGGACAATGAAAGGAAGGAGACTGGTCCCTTGCAAACAAAGGCCACAGGCTCCTGGTTGTTCCGTTTGTTTGTTTTAATTCCCTCTGGGGGATCCAGACAAGCGAGACAAGAATGCTTGAAAATCCAAAAGAGGAGAACTCGGAAGAGGAGAGAAAGTGGTGGAAGAAGAGGGACTAAATGTGAAAAGCAGATCCTTCGAGAATCAGATACTGGAAACCAGAAGACCCGAGTGCTCATTCTGCCTACTTCCCTTAGTTTCTCCATCTGTAAACTGGGATAGGCAGCAGATTTCAGTGAAATGCTGTCATTGCAGCCAGTGGTTCTGTGTCCAAAACCAACTCAGTCAATACTTGTGTGAATGCGGGCAAGTCATGTCTCTACTCTGGGCCTCAGTTTCCCACTCTGTAAAATGATGTGGGGGAGGGTGATCCCAAGCTCAGAGGGACCCCAGAGGCCACCTACCTAGAACTGCTCATTTTACAGAGAAGGCAAGTAAAGCTAATTAATCTACAAACAATTATTAAGTCTCTGCCATGTGTCAGACACTGTGTTAGATGCTAGAGATGTAAAGACTTAAAATAAAAACAGTTCCTGTCCTTGAGGGGTTCCAGTCTAGCTAGGGGAAATAACATGGACATATATCATTACATACAAAGGTATAAACAAAGTAATGGGAGTGTAGGGTGTACTAGTAGGTGGAGGAATCAGAAAAGGCCTTAGGTAGTACAGGGTGTTTGAGATGAGGATTATGGGAGACAGAGAAGGGGAGGATTGCATTCCAGGCATGAGGGACAGCCAATGCAAAGGCCCAGAAGTGGGAGATAGAGGGTTAGATCTGAGGAACAGAATGAGCAGAGAGGTTAAGTGGACAGGTAAGGGCACATGAGATGACTTCTAGCTCTAAATCTAAGCTACCATGAACCTCCCTATGCCTCAGTTTCCTCCTCTGTCAAAAAAAGGGGGGAAGGGTGGTGGACTTTATAACTGTATGGTTCTAATACCCACCCTGCCTATTTGACAGGGTCATTATGCAGATGAAATGATGGGTGTGAGATTTTCTGAAAACCAACTGCATTGAAAAATGCCAGAAATTATCTTTACAGCTAATGGTAATCCTTCCTTGTGTTCTAGACCTACAACTCCTATTAGAGTGAGACAGAGACAGAGAAGAGAGACACAGATACAGGAAAGACCGAGACAGAGATAACAACACAGACACGAGAGATAGAGACAGAGATACAGAGAGAGACAAAGGAGACAGAGACAGAGAGAGACAAAAAGGGAAGAAAGGAAAGGGGAGCACAGTTAGTCACCAGCACTCCCAACCCCTCCACAAAACAACTCACTGCAGAACAATCCCTAGGTCCTCGGGAAGAACTAACCAGAACTGCATTGAGTGACTCACTCCCTGCTTCCGTCAGCTGGACCAGCAGGAGACCGCCAGCGCCCCTGTGTTAGCCAGCAGGGCCCCGAGGCTGATGCAAACAGAAAGCCCAACACCTGCGGACTGTCTGAGTACACGGGGGTGTCCGTCTCCCAAGGCCTTTCATTATACCTGCTCCTGCCGCAGGAAAAGCTGAGCTCTGCCGTCAAGGCTGTGATGGAAAACCCAGCTCACCGAGCAAGATTCCTTGTGCCCAGGGATGCTAAGCAAGTTCCCATTTCCCCCTCTCTCCAGTTCTCGGCCCCTACTATCATCTTCTCCCAGATAATAGCTGTAAAATGACCCTGGATAAGTCCCTTCCCCTCTCTGAACCTTAGTTTCCTACTCTATAAAATGAGGGGGTTGGACCAGATGCTCCCTCCCCAGACTAGTTCTAAATTTACCACCTTATGATCCAGAGAGGCAAAGCCTACATTTTATAGAGAAGGAAACTGAGGCTCAAATGGAGGAGGGGAGGTGATTTATCGTCATTTTACAGAGAAGGAAACTGAGGCTCAAATGGGGGGAGGTGATTTAACCTCATTCTAAAGCGAAGAAAAATGAGACTCTAATGGGGGTGAGGGAGGTGATTTATCCTCATTTTACAGAAAAGGAAACTGAGGCTCGAAGGGGGAAGAGATTTGCCCAGCTTCACCCAGCCTAGTAAGCTTCGCAGGTGTCACTGGAGGGACACCCCGTGTGGGGGGCGGGGGCCGGAAAGACTTCTTTTCTCTTGCAACCCTGCACCAAGGCAAACGGTTACTAAATATCGCTTGGAAAGGACACAGTGTATCCACATCCATAACGACGAGCACGGGCACTCCGTCACTCGCGCAGCCAGCGCCGCCTGGTGTCCGCAGTGGGTCCCGCCCTCTCCTGACCACTACCCCTCCCCGCGGAGGAGCGGCTCTTGAGCCGGCTGAGCGGCTCCCGAGGGCTGAATCCCTGCCTCTCCGGGGAGCGGCCGCTTCCGGGGAGCCTCCCTGACCGCTGCCCGGGCTGACCAGAGAGGGACGCGCTGGGACGTTCAGCTGCTGCACCCAGATTCCCACAGCGTCCACGGCTCAGTGCGGGAAGCGCGCGGAGGCTGCGCTCCAACTCTAAGGCACCCTCGACCCCGCGCACAGCCCCCCGACCCTGAGCCCACTCCTGCTCCCTGGCCTAGCCTCTGGGCTGCCCCCGCACCCTGCCGCGTCCCGCCCCATCCCCACAGGGAACCTGCCTAAGCTGGGAGGGGAAGGGGGCAAGAAGGATTTCCCCGCCTTCCCCAGTTTACCTGGACGTAGGGACCGCTTTGAGTGCTCTCCAAGTGCCCCCTGGCGGCGGCAGTTGGTAACAGCGCCCTCCTCGGCCAAGCCTCTCCTAGCCGGCCTCACCTGGGGACGGGGATGCGTCTGACCATCCCCAGTTCCGCAGAGACTGGGAGGGGACGAGAGGCTGGCGAGGGGCTGTACCCCCAAACCAGGCTCATTTGGCAAAGTGTCCTAGTGGGAACACTCTGGGCTCTCATCTTTATTAAGGGACACCTTCCTGGGCTAGAAGAGCTGCCTTCATCCAAGCTCAGAGTTGGAAGGGGCCCCAGAGGCCTTCTGGTCCAATCCATCCCTGAACAAAAATCCCTTCTCCCAACATAGCCCACAAGTGAGGGATCTGGGCTGCCCACCTCTGGGCCTCACTTGTCTTGCACCAATTATTCTCCTCCCTAAATTTTTTTCTTTGGGGGAGGGAGTCTTTTAAAAATGTATTTAGTATTTTATCTTTCCCCAGTTGCATGTAAAATCAATTTTTTACATTCATCTTGAAAACTCTGGGTTCCAAATTCTCTCCCTTCCTCCCTCTCCACCCCCCCATTGAGAAAGCAAGCAATTCAACATAGGTTATACATTTATAGTCATGCAAAATACTTCCATAATAATCACAAGTTTTTATTTTCAAAAACTGGTATTGATATGGCTTTTGTTTTAATATCACATTCATTTCTGAATATATCCCTCCCTCCTCCTTGCAATAAAACTTTAAAAAGAAAGAGGAAAAAAAAAAGCTGTTCAGCAAAACTAGCTGAGATATCACCCAAGTCTGAGAGTATAGGCAATGTTCCACACCCATCAGCCTCCATCTCTGTAAAGAGAGAGGGAGGGAAGTGCATTTTTTCATTCCTTCTTTGGGATCAAGCTTGGCCATTATAATTACATTATAATTACACAGTGTACTGTTTCTTGTTTCTCTTTCCATTTCTTTTAAATCTGAATTGTAAAATACCCAATAAAATAGATATTTCCATGTACATAGTAACAGAGAGACTTGGATATAAAGCTGTCAATCTCTATCATTTCCATGACCATTTCAACAAGCATTTACCAAGCACCTACTACAGGTCAAGCATTGTGCTAGGAGATACAGGTGCTGAAGATACATTTCCTCATCTGTAATAATAATAACACCTACTTATAAGGGTTGTTGTAAGAATAACATATATACCGTGCTTTATAAACATTAAAGTGCTACCTAAATATTAGCCATTGTTATATTGCATGATGATGATGATGAAACAGAGCTGCCTTCAAAGAGCTTACAGTCTCTTGAGAGCAGTGTTCTTTCTCCTCATTCATTCTGTTTGAATCTGGATTTGTCTGGCTTTGTGGGATTTGGGGTGGGGAGCTATAATTGGATTGGGTTTGGCTTTCCAAACAGGAACTGGTCTGGGAAATGATTGACAGGGTCTTTGGGTGAGAAAAGTCTGAGGAGACAGAACACACACTTGCCCCAACCACCTCCAGCTTTTGCCTGTGTTCCATGTAAGTGAAAAACAGTTCCACAAAGAAATTGTGGTGCTAACAATATTTTCTTCTGAAATATTTACTATGAAATCATGTATAATTCAAAAACGCTTATTATATGCAGCCATTTATATGCATACACACAGAATTCATATCCTCTCCTTTGCTCCAAGATTTCCCAACCCCCCTTAGTCCCAGAGGGTTTTTCATCACAACAGCCTCTTCCCTTCTACCTCTTGCCCCACCCCCACCCTTCAGCTGAACATGTGTATTTTTCATCAATATATTATAAGCCTCAAAGTGCCCTGTAGCCTAATTAATTCGAGAAACTGACTTAAAAACAATAAATCGACAACTTCTTTTAAAAACTCCTACCATGTATATAAACAGAACCTAAAACATGGAGCTACAGGGAAATTAGAGCAAACATCAGTATGAATTTAGACATAGAAGAGGCCTCAGCAGTCATCGAGACCAGCGCTTCTTAAACTGTGAGTGGTGGCTGATTGTGACTGATTGTAGGACCCACAGTTTAAGAAGCAATGAAGGGGTCCAAAGTGCAAAAAGTTTAAGAAGCCCTGATCTAGACCAACTCTCTCATTTTACAAGTGAGGAAACTGAGGCCTCGAAAGGTTAAGGGGATTGTCCAAGATCACAGGGTCACAAAGTAGTAAGTGGGAGATTTGAACTCAGGTCCTCTGATTCCAAATCCAGTATGCTTTCCACTCCATGACACTGCCCTGGTTACATTCCAAACTTATAGAGTCTGCAAATACCTTTATCTAAGTCAATGGGGAATTTTTTTTTAAAAGGCACAGAGCCCAACCCAGGTTCCTGTGGTACTCCACAGCAAACCTCTTTGCAAGTTAATATCAAACCATTCATGACTTTACTCTGTGAATCTGGCTATTCAAGCAGTTTTGAATCATCCCATGGTATTATCTTTTAGCACCCTCCCCCTCCATCTTTTCCTCAAGAATAATGAAAAATACTTTCTCAAGGACTTTGCTAAAAATCTAAGTACACAACATGAATGAGATTCCTCTGATTTTTTTTGTAACTGTCCAAAAAAAGGGGAAATGAGGTTAGTCTGACATAGACCTAGTCTTTTAAATTTTTTCTGTCAAAAAATTCACCTTCTCTCTCTCCTCATTGAGAAAGAAAGAAAAAGAAAACCCAATGTCTGTTTACAAACACATATAGTTAAGCAAAACAAATCCATGAGTTAGTCAGGACTTGGCCCCCTCCTGATGAAGCCAAGATGGCAAGCTCTCTGGCTTTCTCTTTAATGCTCCACCCTAGAATTTCCGCATGAGTGAAAGTCAAGCTCACTGACCTATGGTTTACAGTGAACAATTCTATTGTCTTTTCTTTAAAAATAAAAAGTTCTCCAGTCTTGTGCCACGGCTTTGTTCTCTATGATCTTTCAAATATCCTAATGATTCTTGGAAGACTCGAGGCCGTAGTCCCTTTGGACCAGGTGACATGATTCAAAACCTACAAAGTGCTCTCCCTTACCTACTGTTAGACGTTTTTGTTCTGTCATTTCAAATGCTAAGTTCATTCTCCTTGGCAGAGAAAGCGGAATAAGAACAAAAAATGGAGTGGCTCAGCTCTCTCCCCCTTGTCATTTTCCATGTATCCCCTCCATCGCAAGCAGTAATACTATCCTCTCTTTGATCCTTCTCTTTTCCCCAATATAACTCGACAAGAAACCTTTCTTGTCCTTCACTTTCCCCACCAGCTCATTCTGAGTTTTGGCAGTGCTGATTTGGACAGATCCATACAACACTCATATTCAATCTGCTCTCGCTTTGCTTCTGTGATTTCTCTTCAAAATCTAAGTCGGTTGGTGAGTGATGCATGCACATCGGTCTTTTCAGACAAGTCCTAATTTTCCTCCTATTTGAAATATTTGCTCACTTTTGCCACCTATGGGGCAGGCAAGCCAGCCTGGCTGAAAGCAGCTTTGGACAAACAGTGGTGTTCTGCAATCCTGTGGCACCCAGTGACCACACAGCCAGAGGGTCAGAGTTCCTCTGTTGCTCTTCAACTTCATAGACAGAGAAGGGAGATTTCCTAGACAGTATGATTCCCAGAAACTAGTCTTCTAGCCATAGAAGGGGGAGGGTCCTGGGCGGGGCCAGCCATGGATGGTGCCTTGAAAGTAATTCCAAATTCAAGAGTGTGGGCACCTCCCTTTCTAAAGAGAAGAGACTTTTCTGGGCATTGTGCCTCTTGGACAAAGAACCTCATGTACATGGGTCCTGGTGTGGGGAGGGGATTCAGTAAGAGATACAAGTAATGCCCTGTGGGGGCAGGGAAGACAAGGATCTTGGCTGCCCCCACTCCCCACTTCATAGTATAGTGAGTCCTTCAGATGGTACAAGACCGATGAGAAGCAGGGTTATCTGTTCCCCCTTTCTCTTCCACAGTTTTTAGTCTCCCAAAAGAGGGAGTTTTCAGCCTCAAAGTTTTCGATCAAAAGGCTGAATTCCACCCTGGGGGAGGGGAGGAGTAGGAATCACCAGAATGGCAGGGGGTGCCCAGTCCCTAATGTTCCTCTCAGAGGCGAAGCCAAACAACTGAGTGCTGGGTAATTGTCTGGAGGACTTTAGGACCTTGTGGAGAGTGGAGAGTGGAAGCCACTGGAAAGAGAGTAGACTTTTATTAATTGTTGATAGGGCCCTTTGAATCCTTGGCCTTTTCTTCATTTCCTGTAGAGTGGAATGAAGGTTGTCCTGTCCCTGACATCTGCATTGTTACGTTGAGTTCTTGTATAAGACCTGGAGGACCCTTTCTTTCACCTACATTTGTGGAGGCCTGCACACAAACTCTGTTTGGAGATTTTCCCCAGAGTAAACTTTAGGCATAAGGAACCAAAGATGAATCGTGGTCTGTGTAACTGTAGGACTTGAGGGCCTTGGGCCATACCTTACAACTGTTAAGTCACCATGATTCTTTCAGAGTACAAGGCATGGCAGGAGCATTCTCCATGAAACTGACATATGCTAACAGGAAAGGATTCTCTTTTTCCAAATGCTACAGACCCAAGATGTTTGAATAAAAAGTATGGAGCAGGGATTTCTGGGAGATGAATGAGGGCTTTGAATAAAGAACAGCCCCAAGGAAATGGCAGAGACCAAGACATCAGCTGCCAGAAAAGTGGCCAGACCTAGACATGGACCTTCATGAAAGCTATTCATGAGGCAGTCACTTTAGCAATGGTGCCGTGAGTTTACTGGGATTGCGAACTCGAGCGATAGGAGGGAGACATCAGTGTACAGGGTTGGATTATAATTATTCCCTTGCTATCTGGGCTTGGATGTAAGTCTGATTTCTATTGTTCACATGGTTTGAAATAAATTTCCTCAATGCCTTCTGAGAGTTTGTTGCTTCCTAACTAACCCTGAGGAAGAACTAGAAATAAACCAGATTCAGATTCTGATGTTCCCAGGGAGTCTTCCGGGTGGGGTAAATACTAGCTTTGCCAAGAGTTATGAGAACAAAGTCCCCATGATTTAACCAGTTGGCCTGCCCAGGCAAAAGATGACTTGTCCAGGAGCCCTACGTAACATATAGACTCCTATAACTTCAGTGAGGCCCCAGTATGGGATGTCAGAGCTATGACCAGGAATTTTGTGTTCTGGGGCAACCACCAATCTGGGACAAGTGTTACCTCAGTTGGGGAGATGGGAGGATCATGGAAGGGAAGGGGAGGGACTCACCCCAACAAAGGCTGGCCAGGGGAGGCTCCCCCCTAATCCATCTCCTATATTCTAATTTTACACAATTATTCTTGGTAACTAGGTGCTAAATTACATTGTTTCCACACTGCTGAGGCAGAGTGATGTTGGCACCCTTGAATTCAGTACCCTGGGGTAAAGTCCACTCTGTCCCTCTCTAGTTATGGCTCTGTTCAATGTGTGGAGTTTCTCAGGAAATGGAGACCAAAGAGGCGGGAAAACTCTTACTGGTGGCTTGTAAGGGATCATCTGATGTTGGCTACAGGCCACGTGGTGAAGTGGGGTAGGGACAAGATATTAGGAAGTAACCGGAGCTCATGCTCCCGAGGCAGGGGGCTATGCCACGTAGGAGTTAGGTGGCAGGGAGCAATCTTCCTTTGCCACGTCCCCTCCTTTGGTGCAGCGCTAACCCCAGAAGTCTCCTTCTGGTATCCAGACCTATTACCAATCACTAAAGGCGGACTCAGGAGATAAGGAGATAGTAAAGTATATAAGGGGCAGTAGGAGCTGGGGCCCTCTCTCTTGTTTTTTCCTGCTTGGTTTGCTGTGATGGTCTCTGAATAAAGTCCAAGTGCTTGCACCTCCCGATCGGCTCGTCTCTCTGTTTATCCGGGGGGGCTCCGAAGACTGGTAAGTATGACCCTGGCAGCCTGCTCCTGTTAGGAGGAGAGTTCACAGTGTGGCCGGCACAGTGGCTGAGTCGAGGGAGATTCTGTGACTGCCTCTTAGTTGGGGGCTGCTTTAGGGAGGTAGACAAACTGATGAAATGGTGAACAGGATGTGGTATGAAGAGGGCTCTTTGCTGCAGCCCTCCAAAGCTCCCAGTGAATGGCCAAGAGGCAGCAGAACCATTTAAGTTTCCACTTTAGAGAGAGAGGGCAGCTGATTCCCAAAGGGCACTGTCATCTGCCTTTATCCACCAGTAAAGCGCACATGACCCATTGCTGAGCAACGTATGGAGAGAAGTCTGAAATGCATGATAGAAGTTGTCTACCAGGATTCTCGCTGCCCTGCTACATCGTGTGGGCCAGTTTTTCCCTGAAAGGCTATAAAACCACCCCAGGATGTGACTGGCCCAGGGGTCTAAGGCACAAGCCACACTTCCCTTGACTGTTGCTTCCTGTATTGAGGTGCCTTCCTAGTCACCTGGGGGGCCTAACAAGCCATCTCCCTTCACAAGCCCTCTTTTCCTTTAATCTGCAACTCAACCTCCATTTTCTGCATGAAGCCTTTCCTGGATCCACAACTGCTATTGCCTGCCCTCCCAAGCACCCTTGTCTTTAACTGCTCTGTATACACAAAATATACACTCTATGTATGTATGTGTACCTACCCACATATACACATACATATATACACATGTGTATATATACATGTACATATATGCACCCATATGCACATCTAAGTAGACATACCTATCCACATGCACATATAGTCTTTTCCATTCAATGCTAAGATCCTTTCGAATGGGGATTGTTTTATTCATCATATTTTTATCTCCAGTGCCTAGCACGGGGTCAGTGCTTAATAAATGTTTCTTGATGGATTAACCTCCCTGAGGACTGGACTCCATGGCCTCTCGTGTCTCTTTCAGCTGCTGATTCTTCTTCGATTCTCTGCTCTACAAGGCGGGAGGACTTTATGAATCCCTGGGGCGAAAGGAGGATTCCCTGGAATGCTGGGAAGCTGCCTGTCTCTAGAACCCTGAGCTCCTTTCCCCTAAACCACAGGGTGGCGCCAAAAGTCAGGTGGACCCGGACGGATGGGGCCCTGGGGTGGACGGCAGGGCTGACCAGAGAGGGAGAATCATGGGATGGAAACCCCAAGGATTGGAAGCTAGAAGGAGCCCCCTCCAAGGTCACCTACTCTAAGCTCTGACTCCTATAGAGGAGGAAGTGGACTTGCCCAAGGTCACACAGACCATAAGGGGCAGAGTCAGGACTCACCTTGTCCTCTAACTCTGAGCACCCAGCATTTCTCTTGAGCCATCCAATGTGGATTTTATCAACTGTTTATGAGCCACTGTTGAGGCCTTTGTGGGTATGTTAAGGGGTGAAATGAAGGCCTTTTTTGGCATTCATGCCAAAAAAACGGTAAAGCAGAGACCACGCCACAGTGTCAGTCATCCATTCCCGGCTCACTGTAACCTTTCACCTGCCACCACCTGGATACTGAGCACATTCTCTCTCCACAGAGCTCCTTGTCTCTTTCTACCATTGCTTCTCCATCAAAGGGTGACAGCTCCGGCTTTCAGGCTCAGCATACTTTTCTTCTGGGAGGCCCAAGGACAAGGTGAGAGTGGGGTTGGTTTTGTTTTCTTTTAATTGAGCTGCTATGTACTTGACAGGTGTTATTTCAATGCCTCTGTGTTTAGGTGAAAGTAAGAGCTCTTGGTAAGCAAACATCTGCCTCTAGGCAAAGCTGAAATATTCATTAGATTTTCATGTTTTTATGGGTAGGGAACTAAGAAAATAACCCAAAAGGAACTGGCCAAAAGAAACTGGGAACATCAGGTGAACGGGATAGGCAACAAGAGGCCTGCTTTGGCTGTCTCTCCACTGGGCTTTGTCCAAGGGACAAACATCTTAAATTCAGCAAATTTTTATTAATCATCAACTATGTGCCAGATACTTTGCTAGGTGCTGGGGAAACAGACAAAAATAATCCCTGCCTGAAGGGAGGTTATGTTCTACTAGGAAATGCAATTGTTGGCCTCAGTTTCCTCATCTGTAAAATGGGGACCATAAAAAGTACCTACCTCCCAGGACTGTGGTTAGAAGCAAATGAGATAATATTTGTAAAGCATTTAGCACAGTATCTGGCCCATAATAGGCACTTTAAAATCCTAATTTAAAAAGCTAAGTGACACACAGGATAGAGTGCTGGACCTGGAATCAAATCCAGTCTCAGATACTTACTAGCCATGTCACCCTGGACAAGTCACTTAACCTGTCTGCCTCAGTTTCCCCATCTGTAAAATGGAGATAATTATAGCACCTACCCTCAAGGTTGTTGTGAGAATCAAATGAGATAATATTTTTAAAAGTGCTTAGCAGGGTGCCTCGCACATGGTAAGTGCTATATAAATGTTAGCTATCATTATATGTACACAGAGAAGCAAATACAATGTTGAAAACAATGTTCAGATTCACTGATAATTAAATTAAAAGAATGTCAAGGTCTCACCTCAAACCTAGCAAATGGGCCCCACTCCCCCCCCCCAAAAAAAAAGAAAAGAAAAGCAATGAAACTCAGTGTTAGTGAGATTTTAGAAGAAAAAGAGCACTCATACCTTGATGGTGGAATTGCAAATATCACATCTTTTAGGAAAGCAGTCTGCAAGTACATAGTAAAAGTTACTCCCCCAAATCCTACACTCTGACCTAGTGATTTTATTGTTGCATTGGCTGTCCCCCAGGATGGGAATGAACACCCACCTCACATCTGCCTCTTAAAAGCTTTTGTTCCCCTAAGAGGTCTGGTCAAATACCACCTTCAGCATGTAGCTATTTCCAATCCTCCCTGCTGTTTGGTCCTTTACAATCCATAAAAATTTGTTTTGTATATTTTAGGGGGGATATAGTTCAGATATACTGTTTTATGTGCATGTAATCTTGCCTGACAAAATAGAAGCTCCCTGAGGGCAGGAACTGTTTAACTTTTGCCTTTGTATCTTCTCCACTCCACATAGCACCTGGCATATAATAGGTCCTTAATAAACACTTGGGGTTGATTCACTGAGTAATATGCCCTGAAAGTATAAAAAACAAATAAACAAAAAAGGTTATGGGGCAGCTAGGTGGTGCAGTGGACAGAGCTCCAGTCTTGGAGTCAGGAGGACCTGAGTTCAAATCCAGCCTCAGATACTTGACACTTACTAGTTGTGTGACCCTGGGTAAGTTACTTAACCACAATTGCCTCACCAAAAAAAAAAAGTTATCTATACAAAGAGTTTTTGTAGTTGGCATTATATATAATCACAAACAAACCAGAAACAACCTAAATGCTCAATAAGGAGATTTGGTTAAATAAATTTTGGTACTTTGATGTAATGGGATACTCAAATGCAATTAGCCACGGCAAATATAAGCTATATGAAGAAATCAGAAAAGACCTTTATAAACTAATGCAAAGTGAAAAAAAAATCAGAACCAGAAGAATGGAATGCATGGTAATTATGAATATATAAGAAGAAAAGTAAATGAGAATCAATAGACAGGCAAAGTATTCTAATGAGATCTTACAGAGAATGAAAAAATGTTTTGTGCTGAAATTAATTGTGAGGGGGGGTTAGGGGGGCCCTGATCAAATTGAGGAGTCCCCCAATCACCCTGATGAGATTACAAGGGTTTGGGCAACGGATGGGATACAGGGAACTCGCAGTGAGTGGCTGACTCCAGCAGTGTAAAAATAAACTGACTACATTCAAGATCTCAAGGTCTCTACCTCTTCACCTTTTTCCTTGTACCTATTTTTCAAAGTGCAGCAAGCAGGGAGGGGCTTTCTCTCCAATACCCCTGCCAGGAGCAGTAATAGCCACTAGGAAAGTAAATGTTTCAGGGTATGGCTTGTACTTGGCCTGAAGAGGGCGCCAAGAACACTCCTCTTGAAACCCAACCTGCTCTGTGAAGGAGAGGGAATTTTGAATTTCCTAGGCAGCACGATTGTTTTCTAAGCTTTCTAGAAAATGATTTCCTGGGCAGCCCCTACCATTCCACCCTATGAGAGCTGTCGTGTGGATAAGCCCAAGGTGAAGAGTTCCACAGTCTGAGCCCTGAGTCTTCTAAAGAAAGATTTCCTGATTCTCCCTGCTCCTTTGAGAAGGAAAATGACTGCCTGCATTAGCCCTGCCCAGAATCCTATTTGGAAACCAAAGCCTGGGAGTCAGTCAGACTGTGCAGATCCAATAAGAAGGGTTTAGCTTGCTTAATGAATTAGTCAATAAGCATTTATTAAGTGCCTACTACATGCCAAGCAAGAGGCTGCTAGATGGGTTCAGTGGATCAAATCCAGCCTCAGACACTTAGTTGCTATGTAACCTTGGGCAAGTCACTTAACCTCTGTTGCCTTAATTCACTGGAGAAGGAAATGACAAACTACTCCAGTATCTTTGCCAAAAAACAAAACAAAACAAAAATCCATGGACAGTATTGGCATGCTATGGTTCACAGGGTCATGAAGGGTCAGAAAACAACTGAACTACAAACAGTATTCCAAGCACTGTGCATGACACTCAGGATCCAAAGTAAAAACAGTCTCTGCTCTAAAGGAACTTAACATTCCACCGGGGATAACAGCAAGTATATAAATGGATACATACCAGCTACATGCAGAGAAGATCAGTGGTTCCCAACATTTTTTTGTTCTGTGAACCCCTTTCAACAACAACCCAAAAACTTTGCTGTGAACCTCGGAGTAATTTGATATCCTATTCAAGATATTCCTAAGTAACTATTTACTGCTCAGGGCATCATTAAAAAAATTTTAGTGACAACCCTTAGGCTGTGGTCACAAACCCCTGAGGCATTCTCAAACTACTGGAGTAGATATATAAATTATCTTTAGAGGGGAAGGCACTAGGTGCTGAGGGAACTGGGAAAGGTCTGCAAAAGGAAACATTTGAGCTAAGTATTAAAGGAAGTCATCCATACTAAAGAACAGAGGCGAACAGGATAGCGAGTTGATTAGGGAGGTGCAAAAGGGCTGCCTTCCTGCAGTGAGAGCCCAGTTGAAATCATGTAACATATTTTTGCAGTGGTATCAGCATGTTTCACAATTTTCTCTAGTTCTGTTCAGCAACACATGAATTGAAGTGATCAACAGACGGTGGGAGTAATTCAAAGTTGAGGCTTGGCAGCCTGTAATGTAATACATAGTAAGTGCTTAATAAATGCACATTGATTAAAACATGTTGCAGCCTGTTTACACCCACCTCCAATGTCTTCTGTGTAAAACACATTTTTCATTCCTTATAGATTATAGTGTTCTGTGACTCACCATATAATGATATAAGTAGAGCATTGGAATTCTTCACATTTGTAATGTTTTTTTAGTACAATAATATTTCTTTTCATTGATACACCAACAGTTTGTTCATCCATTCCTCAACAGAAATCATTTCAACATATATTGGGGGAGACATAGCTGAGAGATGGGTTGTTCCTTTTTTCAGCTTATCGGGCTCTTTGTTCGGCCGGGTTAAGCAATCAGGGCTGGCTCCTGACCAGATTTTGCTGCCCACTCGAGTTATGGGTTATCTGATGGCTCTTTTAGTGCTTGAACCTGATCTGTTCGATCTCTAGATACAAATCCACCTACAATAAAGAAAGAATAAAAACAATAAACAAAAGATGCACAGGGATCCTGTGTTTGAGGACCCTTGGCAGTCACATGGAAGCACTCTTGAACCTAATAGCTCACAGCAGATCTTGCCTCAATTGAGCAAGGGAGAAAAAAGAGAAAATCCATCCATGAACCTTTTTTATGAGCCCACAGTTCCAGATCAGCAGCCTGAACTAGAAGACTTCTGTTACCATGAAGTAAGCTAATATGAAGGAGCCTCTGGAGTCGTGAGGAAGGTCTTCTTCATTATGCATGCCTGAAAGAAGGCTCCTCACTGACCTTCACCTGGGGCAGTGTCAGTCAGGGCATAGTATCTAAGGGCTGAGCCCTCATTGGCCAACCGTCCCATTACAAAGGCATATGAGACTCCTTTTACAGATGTAACGGCATTCAGAGCAAGAGGTAGAAAGCAGAGTTGGAGAAGGAGGAAGAGGGTAAGTGCGCAGCAGGTAAACAGCACAGGTGGAGGCCTGGCATAGGGTCAGCCAATAGATTCAGTGGGCTAAGTGAACTCGTTTGAACTCAGTCACCTATCAACTGGAGTGAGCTGTAGGGCGGTAGCTCCAAATCCCCTTCCCTGGGGTTGGGAACATGGACTGCAGAGGTCTAGGTCCGGTATGGAGCTTTCCGGTCCAGGTCGGGGGAAGCAGGACAGGGGTGGCAGACAGAAGCTAAGGTGACTGGGATGGGATGTGAAGCGTAAGACCACAAAACCTCAAAGAAATGGAGTCAAGGACGTCAACAGGGAAATGGAGGAGTGAAGATCCTGTGGCAAGACCAATGCATAGGCAGCACATGGGCATCCTGGGTGCTCCACTGGTGCCTCTGCAAGGTCAACATGGAACAAGAGTCTCACACCATGGGCATGGATGGCAGGAACATCTCCATTAGTTAAGTCCCAGTGCACTTGATTGACAAACAAATGATTTATATGATGATACAGAACCCCTAAAAAATAAGATTTAAAAGAACACAGACGTTAATGATGACCTTCTTTGATGCCTCAACAGATGTGACAGGAGAGGAGAAGAGAGAAGAGACATGATCTCATTGTCCTGGGTCTGTCCCCTGATGCCTGTTAGGGTACAAGCTATGCATGTTTACCCAACCTAAAACATGGCTCTTGCCCACAGGGGGTAGGGTCTCTTGTCAATATTCTTCCATAAATCCATGATTGGGAAGTAGGGAGGTCCACCCAATTTGTTGGGCACCTTCTTCTATATAGCTTGACATTTCCTGGACTCCAATAGATGTGACTTTTTTTTTTAAAGGAAAAAAGTAATCATAGTCACTGGAGTCAATCTGTGTGGACTGCAAATATGTTTTCTAAAAATAGCAACAAAACTTTAAAGAGGCAGAGGGGTACAGTGAATACAGAAAAAGTGTTCAAATCTGGAAAAACCTCAGTCACTTACAGAACAAAATAGCATGTACACATGTACACACACAATAATGTGTGTGTATAATTAATCAATACAAGGCAGATAAGGGGGAGGCAATGAGAAGCTGGAGAGATAAGGAGAAGTTTCTTGTAAGAAGCAGCACTTAAAGATGATCCTTGAAGGAAATCAGGGATTTCGGGAGGCTCAGGTGAGGATCCAGGCCACTCTAGGCTTGGGGGTGGGGCTGGGAGTGAGAGGAAAATCTATGCAAAGATGTGGAGGTAGGAGATGGTATGTGGAATGTTGCGGCCACAGCAAGTAGATGAATTTGGCTGGGCTGAGGATATAAAGGGAAATAATGTATAATAAAGCTAGAAAGATATGTTGAAGCCAGGTTGTAAAGAGCTTGGAGTCAGGAAGCCCTGAGTTCAAATCCTGCACACACACACCCCCACAATCCTTAAACATTTTACAAATATTAGCTATTATTTCTGTTGTCATTTAAAAGCCAAAGTTGAGAAGAATTTTTATTTTATCTCAGAAATTCAGGAGCCTAAGGAGCTACATGGAAGGATCTGTACTTTGGGAATAACACCTGGGCAGGTGTGTGCATGAAGGACTAGAGGGGAAATGAGCAGCCGGAGGAAGGGAAAGCAGCCAATGAGGACCCAGGAGTCCACATGGACATGGTTGTCTGGAACAGCGTGATGGAGCCAGGACTGCGCTTCCCCTCCAGCCTCAGTTACCTCATCTGTAAAATGAAAGTGTAGGACCAGATGGGCTGAGGGTGACTTCCAGGTCACTTCTGAGCTGCCCTGCCCCAGTCTCCTCATCTGTAAAATGAAGGGACTGGCCTCCAGGCCCTCGGGGAATACCACCAGCCCTCTACACCCAAGTCGTCGCAGCGCGCATGCGCACACGCGCCGGAGGGAGGCTCGGAGGAGGGCGGGCAAAGGTGGCGTCACTACAGGGGAAGAGGGCGTGGCCGAGTCGTCGCCATGGAGACGCGTGGGGGCGGCGGCGGGAGCGGCCGCGGGCGGCCAGGTGGCAGTGGTGGCGGCGGCGGCGGCGCGGCTGAACCGGGTCTGGCTGGAGCCCGCCCGGGCTCGGGCAGCCGGGGCCGGCGGGATGAACGTCCGAGGCGGACGAGGGGGTCCGGGGGCCGGCGAGGAGTGCGACGAGGACGACGAGGAGCGGGAGGCCGTCAGCCAGGTCTTCCACGTGTCCCGGCTGCCGCCCATCTCCGGCTACGTGCCCGACACCAGCCGGCGGAAGGTGAAGAAGAAGAAGAAGAAGAAGAAGAAGAAGAAGAAGTCGCCGACCACCGGGCTGGGCAAGGGCTCCGGCAAAGGAGACGGTGGGCGAGCGGGGCGAGGCGGGCAGCGCAGGGGGCGGGGCCGAAGAGGAGGATTGGAGAGGGGGCGGGGCCTGGAGGGGAGGGGGCGTAGCCTACAAGGGGGTTGGCTCAAGGAGGGATCAGATAGGGTGGGGCAGGTGAGGGAGCTTCCAAGGGGGCGTGGCCTAGGCAGGAGGCGGGCGATTGGAGAGAGGAGGGAGGGGGGCAGACAGGGGAACCGTCAAGGGGGTGGGGCCGTTAGAAGCCGTGCGCATGGCAGAGGAGTCACAGGATGCTACAGAGGGGGAAACTGAGGCTCAGAGAGACCTACCCAGGGTCGTACAGGTAGTGAGAGGCAGAGGGAGGAGTCGTACCTCCAGGAAAGAGACAAGGGGGATGGTAAGATGAGAGGGCAACCCCCATGTACCCCAACATGCTGGGGTTCCTCTCCAACCCTTCAAAACACTCACACGTTCCATACGTCCATATGCATACACACGTGAAGACCCACAACCAGACACAAACTCCTCTAGACCACTCCACAGACATCCCCAAACACACACAAAAACACATCCCCAAAACATGGTGTAGTGGGGCTGGCTTGTGGCCTGGGCTAGGAGTCAGGAAGATTAGATTCAAGCCCTGCCTGGGACCCTTATTAACTGTGCCTTCCTGGACAAGTAAGTCATGTAACCTGTCTATGCCAAAATATCCTCATCTGTAAAATGGTCTTCTCCAGCTTGAAATCTAATGACATGGGACATATCTAACTACAGAATCTCAAAGTTGTAAGAGACCTCAATGGCCATCTAGTGGAAACCACATCTGGAAAAAAAACCCTCTCAATAAGGGTTTCTTATTTATTATCTAGTATTGTTATATTATTATAATATATAATTTATATATAATGATAATTATGTTATATATTATGTTATTATCTTATCTATTATCTCAATAATATACCCACCAGACAATCACCCAATCTCAATCAACCAAAAAACATGGTTGCTATCCCGTTCCACTTTGGTGTTGCTGTCATTGTTATAAAGTTGGTTTTTTGTTTGTTTGTTTTGTTTTCTGTCACAATCTGCCCTAAATTTGCCACTCTGGGGATTCATCCCCATTGCTCCTACTTATACCACTGAGGCTAAGCAGCACAAATCAAGTTCCTCCTTAAACATCGCCCGGCATTTAAAGGACAGCAGCAGTTAAATACTTGAACCCAAGTCTCTAGGACTTCTCCCCAGAAAATACCCGAAAAAGTCACACCCAAACATATATATGCACCATACTAAAACACATACACACTCCCCAAACATAAAATCACTACCCTCTAAAATATATAGATACATCCCAATAAATATCCTGCCCATACCCTCAGAGACCACCTCCCAGCTCACACACGCAATCTCAAACATACATATAGACAGCCTCTAAGCACACACAGATACCATACACAGTCATACACATACACATACCCCACGCAAGGTATCCCCAAACATATGCATCTAAATCCACAGACACCTTCCCACACATCCTTACTTGCCCAGATTTGGCAGTCTGTGTATCTGCAGATCCATATATACTGTCATTCCTTTCCAGACACAACTAGCTCCCCACAATACAGACATATGCACATACACCCACACACATAGCTGCCACCACATACACTCATATACAGACAACTCTCAAAACATACCCTGTACATACTCATACATATATTAATCTCAAGTATACATACATAGCAGAAATATCCTATTCCTAAATATATATAGGTACACACACAAAGACAAGTATATACACAAACATCTCTCCCCTACGCACACACACACCACACACACACACACACACTCCTCCTCATCATCCCCAAAATAGGCCCTCTGCAGAGCTGCCAGCATCAAAACATGTTTTGAATACCCACTGATACAAAGAGCTCTTTTTCATTTAAAAATAAGAAGGCTCACTAGCAGTCCTTGACTTGTTCACAGGAAGCTTGGGTATAAATATAAAGTGAAAGCTACTTTGATGCTCGAGGCAACTGGCTCTGGGTTGGTGCTGTTGAGCTGTGGTGCTCACCCCATACTCCCTGCCCAGATCCAGAATTTGTAAACTGGCATTACTGAGTCACTGAATTTTGGCACTTGAAGGGACCCTTACAGAGAGATTCAAAGAGATGCCCACATTGGCTATGTAGACACAGGCACAGAAAGAGATTGTTCCACCAGGACCAGCCCCTTTGTACTTGGCTGCATACATAGACTATGTTTCAGGGAACGGTAGCAGTAAGAAGATCAGAATGACTTTTTCGGGCAATCAGTAAAGTCACATGGTGACATTTACCATCTTTTTTTTCTCCTTAGCTTAGACTTTCTTTAAACATTGCTTTGGGAGTGACTCATTGTGGGGGGGGGGGGAACAAGGCAGGGCTCGCACACACAAGATGATTTTCCAAAAGCAGGGGGTTGGAGAATCTTCAACTATAACACTGAAGGAAGGGTTACTTCGCATTTTTGTATCCCAGAAAAGGAAGGGTCAGCTGATAAAAATGCCCACAGTTTATATTATTTAAACCATATATTATGTAGTCCTGAAGTCGAATTAATTTTTTCTAATCCAATAATACAAAGATCCCAGCTTGGCATAATTCTAGTACTTTTGGAAAAGTTAGGAGAGTTTTATAAATTCTTGTCCTGCTGTCGCTCCATCCTAAATGGTACACTCTTTTACCTTTGGTATGCAAGTAAATGTGCACACATTCTTACCTATTCCCAACAGAGATCCCAGCAATGTCAACATTTAACCTCTGTAGAGCTTCAGTCACGGAAACATGCTGGGAGCTTTTTCTTTAAACGTTAACATGGCCAAGGAATCCCAGTGAATGATGGATATTGGGTTGGCTCATTTAGCTTCCTTAACTCTTTAGGGCAATCTCTGGCTAACTGAGCTTATCTACTCCAGTAATTAGGCCAACAGAACAGAGACTCAGCCTCTTTTCCTCTTATGACATTTTAGGTTCCAGCAAAGATCCTAGCTCCAAACTAGAGTCTATGAAAGAGGTCAAAAGAGAGAAAGAGGAAAACAAGCATCTCTCTAGTTCCTCCTCTGGGAATACTGCCTTTTCCTCGGCTGAAGTGGAAGAGAGCCTTTCCACCAAGATCAATGACAGTCTCCGCTGGGAAGGCATCCTTGAAGACCCAGTAGCAGAGGAAGAACGGATCCGCATCTATAAACTCAACAGAAGAAAACGGTATCGACTATCAGCTCAGGAAGGATTTTGCCCGACTCCAAGTGTCCCGGAAGGGATGAATGAGAAAGTCTCAGTCCTTCCAGACCCAGAGAGCCGTGTGAACAGCAAACAGCAAGCCGTGAAGGTGGATCGCCTCAACTGTTTCCTTGATGGAAACATGCTATCAGAGATCCTACCCTCTCCAGAATTAGCGACAGCCAATGTATCCAAGCAGAAACTTTCTTCTGCTTTGGCAAATCTATCCTGATCCCAGGTGTGTGTGTGTGTGTGTGTGTGTGTGCGCGCGTGCGTGCATGCGCGCGTGAGCTTGAGAGCACCCGTGCTCGCATATAGGAAAATTAAATAACGGAAACAGGCCAATCCTGAAGAGGACAGATACTCTGTTTTCCCATTGAGACCAGCCTGTCCTTTCAACAAAATGTTATGTGTCAAAATAAGACCACCTCTTTATAAAGAACAAAAAAAAAAATGAAAGCATTTGTAGTGACCCACTGAATTTCATTGAGTCAAACTCTGATTTCCCTCAGCCCAGCCCAAGTGGCTCTCTCTTGCTTACCCTCATAGAGAGCAGACAGGGTGCAGATGATGTAATCACCCCTCCATCGTTTATGCTGTAAGACCTGTCCCATAACCCGCTTCTCTGGAGACCTGCCGTGCTCCCGACATATTGGAAATGAACTAAGCCAGGGCTGGGGAACCTTCGGCCTCGAGGTCATACGTGGCCCCGGGCCACACTTGAGGACCTCGAGGGCCACATGTGCCTCGAGGTTGAAGGTTCCCCACCTCTGGCTGAGCCACTTGTCAGTGATGAGAGGCAGTGTGATACGTAGCCGTGAAGTCAGAGATCCA
Organism: Vombatus ursinus; assembly: GCF_900497805.2. Classification (NCBI taxonomy): domain Eukaryota; kingdom Metazoa; phylum Chordata; class Mammalia; order Diprotodontia; family Vombatidae; genus Vombatus; species Vombatus ursinus. Next base: position 23,590,265 of record NW_020954546.1, read on the forward strand.
AGGTTGGAATCCTCACTCTACAACCTTACCACCTATGGTGTGCACCTTGGGCAACGACCTTTTACCTCTCTGGACTTCCATTTCCATCCCGTGCCAAATGCTATGATCTTATACAGAATTAGAGGAGAGAAGGGACTAAACATTTATATAGCGCCTACTATGTGCCAGGCACTGTGCTAAGTGCTTTTAAAATTTTATTTGATATTTACAAATGCTATCTGATCCTCACAACAACCCTGGGAGGAAGGTGCTGATATTATACCCATTTTACAGTTGAGGAAGTGGAGGCAAAGAGACTCCAGGCCCAGTGTTCTGTCCATGCTTCAACATGAGGTCTACCTAAAATCCCATCCAAGGGAATTTATTCTTGGCAATTAAATGTTCTTTGAAAAAATACTTATAGAGTATTTAAAAGCACAGTAGAAATACCAAAAAGACAGCAGCAGCAGCAGTATAACATTTATATAGTCTTCTAGTGTTTTCAACGGTAAGTTAAGTGGTGCAGTGGATAGAGTGCCAAGCCTGGAGTCAGAAAGACCTGAGTTCAAATCCAGCCTCAGATACTTACTAGTTGTATGATCCTGGGCAAGTCACTTAGCCCTGTTTGCCTCAGTTTCCTCATCTGTTCAATGAGCTGGAGAAGGAAATGGCAAACCTCTCCAGTATCTTTGCTGAGAAAATCCCAGATGGGATCAGGAAGAGTTGGACAAAAGTATTTTCAAAGCACTTAACATGCATTATCTCATTTGATTGTCATAACAATCCTGGGAGGCAGGTGCCATCATTACATTCATCTTACCGATGAAGAAACTGAGGCAAACGGGGGTTAAAGGACCTGCCCAAAGTCACACAGCTAGTTAGTGACTGAAACAGGATTTGAACTCATGACCTCCATAGTAACACTGCTTCACTTACAAACAACCCTTTTTCTAGCCCCTTGACGACAGTGATGCAGTAAGTTTCCAGCAGAGCAGAAGAGGCATAGAAACAGAGAAAAGTGACTACATTTGGATGCCATTTGTCATACTTTAGTATCTGTTCATCGAGCCACTATTTCTCCAGGATGTGCTCTGTTTATAACTCTGTGCTAGGTGCTCCTGAGGATACAAAAGTCCCTGCCCTCAAGGAGTTTATGGTCTTAACTGGGATATAAGACATGACATAGATGAAAAAGTAAGCAATGGTAAAGAACAGCATAGGATTAAGTACCCATATCTCACCCTCCCCCACCCCAGAGCTATGATTTCACTGTTGTAGGGAAACCCAAGGGAGAAAATTCCTTCTGCCATTTATGTAGCCTTAGAAACCTGAGATGAGAAATGTCTTGTCCAGAATCACATGACAGAGAATATTGAACTCAAGTATTCTCAGCTCTGAGACCAGCTCTCTACTATACCATTTTGCCTCTCAAGCATCGCATAATAGGAATAATAGCTAACATTTATGTAGCAGCTACCATGCACCAGGCACTGTGGTGAGCATTTTACAAATATCTCATTTGACCCTCACAACGACCCTGGGACGCAGGTGATGTTATAATCCCCATTTTACAGATGAGGAAACTGAAGTAAACAGAGGCAAGGCGACTTAGCCCAGGTTACAGTAGGTAAATGTCAAAGGTGGGCTGAGAGTCCAGATGCTCCGACAGAAAGAGCCCCGGCTCTTTCCACTGGACTGTGATGCTATTGTTTTCCTAGGTCTGCTTCTTCCACTCCATCTCGTTTTTCTCTGAGTTCACTTGAATTCAGGGTATGCCTTTGTAATGCTACACCACCCTCTGGAGGCAGTGGTAAGAGCAAGCCATGGACTCTTGTCGACAGAAGACCTTTACCTTTCCAAATGCTTGGGAAGCCAATCTCAGGGTTACCTCTACTGGAGGGAAGGGGTCACAAACCATCTCCTTGGTTGCAGTCCTGGTTATTTGTTACAGTGATGTCTCAAAACTAAACCTGGCAATATTCGCAAAATAACCAAGTATACAAAAGGCTCCCAGTTAGTTACAATGACATTCTTTCCCACCCTAATCCACCCTACAGTTCACCAAGTGCTAGAACTGAAAGGGACCAGACATCATCTAATACAGCTCCATATCTTGCCAGACTTGAACCCAGACCTCCTAACTTTCGGACCAATGCTCTTTCCATTGCCCTATCCCATACTTGGTTCGTGACCCTGGAACCTCCATGTGTCCTCTCTGGAAGGCAGAAGAATAACTCTCGTCTCTCAATTTCTCACCAACTTACAGGCACTCAGTATCTTCATTGAAGCAAACAGCTCAAATGCAAAGGATAAAAAATTGTACCAGAGGCAAAGAGGCTTCAAAAAAAAGAAAGAAACAACCAAGTTCTTCAAAAATTAGCTGTCTGAAGCTTTTCGGGGGGGGGGTGTTTCCATTTTTAAAAATACAGATGTACCCTCAATTAGGTAACCAATGGGGCCCTATTGAAGATGTGTATTCCAGTATGTGAATGAAGGCTATTTCACATTTGAATGAACAAATCAGACAGCCTAAGTCAAAAGCCCAGATTTCAATGAATCATTTGCTTCTCAAACGCTTTGGGGGAACATTCTGTTGTTCACAGGACGTTACACCTCAGAGAGGCAATGTGCAGAATAGATCGAGTCAGTGGACTTTGGAGTCAGGAAGGCTCGGTCCAGCCCCCACTATGGCATACTGGTTAAGTGACCCTGGACTTCATATATCAGTGCCCTGTGCGGCTCACCTGACGTACAATGGTGGAAGGAGCTTCCTTACTGAGATTTCCCAATACCAACCGTCTAAACGATGTTAACACTCCAAGCTCATGCAACTGATGGCTATAAACCACAGCATGATGTGGACAAGCACCGAGCTGGGGGTCTGGAGATCTGGATTCTGGTGCTAGTGCTGCTACCTCCCCTCTCTGGGACTCAGTTTCCCCCTGTGTAACATCAGGTGATTGGACCCGTTCATGCAGCTCCCACGTTCTCTAGTTCTAAATGGTTCTCAGTGCTAGAGACAAACTACTTCAGATCACAGGATGATAGCGTTAGAGAAAAGAGGGACCTCTGAGGCAATCCAACCCTCTCATTTTAGAAGGGGAAACTGAGGCCCAGGGGAGGGAAATGACAGCTATCTCTAGAACCCAGATATCCTGATCCCAAAATCACATTGGTTGTAAGCATCAGAAGCAGGATTTGAACCCAGGTTCTCTGACTACCTAGCCCGTATTCATTCCTTCAACTCCTTCTTTCCCAAGTGCTCATCTTATCAATGAAACACTGAGGTCCCTAAAAGTGACCCATTAGAATAGAAGTGGGGCCTTTCCTCTCAGAATGGCCAAGCAGCACTTTTGATTTCTCTTAGTTTCCATAGCTAAATAGTCCCATTAAAAAAAAAAAAGAAAGAAAGAAAAATTGGCATCCCTGGAATTATATTTCAGATAATTTATTGTTAAATGAAAAAGTAACAAGCAAATGGAAGTGGGGTGGAAAAAGGAGATGAGGAAGATCAGAGACAGCAGACCGCAGTTTTGGTGAAACAACATTCTGGGTTTCCTAAGGTTGGAGTATGGGGATATTGCTCAACATAGTTTCCCTTCAAAATCTTTAAAAATATAAACAATGGCAAAGGAAACCAGTGTCTCCCCTAGGATACAAATAAATGACTCAGTCACTCTTGTGCACATTTTTAGCAGGTCAACTTGGCAATCCTTTGAGGTCATCGTTAACAAGTAGACAGAGCGAAAACCACTTTGAATGAATGTAAGACAAAGAAATTGGTCCTTCCAGAGGTGTTTCCGAATGAATAGGTTCTAAGAAGCTGAGCAATGACAGCAGAGGCAGCCTGGGCTCCCGTAGGAACATATCAGTCCTTCGGTCCACATTTTCCCAAAGCTAAGCCTCCTTGACGGGTGTCCTGTTGCCCTAGGCTGCCTCCTTCAGAAAATCAGATTGGCTAGAAAAGGGAAGACTAGGAGCTCTGCCGATTCCCTAGTGAATAACTTCCAAACAAAAGCATGCAAACACTTCCTTTCCCCCTTAGTTTCACAATCACGTCTTCACTTGCGCTCACTTACATCCCAACATCAGATTCTCCTCACCCTCACGGCTTCTCAACCACCTCACTACCTTCCTGCAAACTTAACTTCTTCACCTAAACAATACTCTCACTTAAGGAAGGCTCTCAGATGAGAAATCCAATCTATGTTTGGCCAGAAAAGTGATTTCTCCTCCCAATGAGGCTCTTCCTGCTGAGTCAACAATACTGTTTGGGGGGGGGGGGGAAGGGGGCGAGGTTGTTTGTTTGTTCCAGTATTGTAAATTTAATCCAAGTTAAATATCTAGACAGAACAGTGAAAAAGAATGAAAGGCACTTCTCATCACTTTAAATGACATCACATTTACAAGTAACCCAAAATTACATATTACCTTGATATTGCAGCCACCCCTACTGTTTTTCCATATCTGAGATTCTAACATTAATTCCCATATTTGAATTCTTTCTCATTTGCCCGTAAGTATTCAATGAACATTGTTGCAATACTTCACCGATTGGCTCTGCAGTGAAATTTAGAGTCCAAAAGCACTCCTGCAGCCCCGTTCAGTATCACATTATTTAATGCAAAATTAGTTACTTGGCCTGAGCTCTCTATGCGGCAGTGTTTAAAATATATTTAGAAAAACAAAATAATTTCTATTCTAATTTTGAAATCAGCATTGGGCAATTCTGCTCTGAAGGCATCAGTCTCCAAAGAAGCATGCTGATCTCCGCAACTTCATTATGAGAAAGGGTATGCTGGAGTCAGCTCTAACCAGCTCATTGTTAATTTTGCAGCATGAGCATTTATACCTTGGAAACCAGCAAAAGCTACAAATCACAGCTTGGCTTACTGTTCTGTTGATTATCTAGACTTAAGAAAATGATGGAGAAAATATGAATGATGCAGATTAAATTTAAAGGTGTGTAAGCTTCCCCTCCCCCCGAGAGCTGGTTATTAAAAGTTTACTACCAGTACCTCCCCCCACCAATGAAGGGGAACAGAAATCACCAGATATGGCAGTTGGGTTCTTTGAATATCAACCATTTCTGCTTTTTAAACCAACCTATGCCATTAAAAGTGATCATAAGTTATTTAGAAAATGAGCATGGCCTATTTGCCATTTACGGTAGTCTATGCTCATAAGAAGAGGGTTGCTGGAAGACACCCTCGAGATTGTCTACTCCAATCTCCTTTTAAAAAGGAGAAAACTGAGGCCCACAGAACTCAAATGACTTGCCCAAGGTTCTATAGCTTGGTAGTGATAGAGCCTGAATTAGAACATACTCAAAGAGCCTGTCTGTGCTTTGTTCCTTCTGACAGGAAGGTAAAAGCCACCCACCCACTTCCTTTGCCTCAAAAAGCTTACCTGAGCTGTGTTACCTGAACAGCCCCCTTAGATTCTGCCCAAATCTCTCTGCTCTCTTAACCCCAACAGAGAATTAAAAAGCTGGGGCTCCAGAGAGGCCCACAGCAGGCCTCCAGAGAGGCCACCTTGGCTGGAGGAGCTCCTGAGCCAGAGAAGGACCACACGTGTGTTCTTGTCCTCTTTGAGCTGCTTAAGACCCTTCCACACTGTAATTCAATGCTCTGATGCATGTTTTTGTACCATAACCTGCCCACTTCCTTCCACCTCCCACCTCTGCCTTGCTTAATATGAAATAGGGGTTTGGCAGCAACAGGACCCAAAGTCAGTGGGGGCTCATACTGAGGGGGAACACTGGGGGAGAGCAAGGGCTTCAGAAGGAGTGCAGAAGCCTAAGAGAAGGGATAGCTTGCTTGCCTGAACTCTCTATGGGTGACCCACATGTAGATGCTCTCTTCTCCTGGCTGATCTCAATGATGCAACAAAGTTCTTTCTAGGGATCATCTTAGCTGATGTTGAGAATCCGGAAGGATCCTTTGGCCATTTAGCAAACATCAAAATCTTGTGCCACAGTAACAAGGTTGGATGCTTCCATTATGACCTTCCTTTGATTGAAATTCAAATTTGATCCCAAAGTTAGATTTTGTTTTTCTTCTGCCACCTGGAATTAAGCTTAAGACATTGACTGCCCTTCAAGCAACAGGGATCTTGCTCTGAATGTAACTTACTTTGGACAGAACATGTGTGAGGCTTGGGTGAGGACACTATCACAAGCTTCCAGAGAATCTAGGGTATATAGATATGTCTCCCTCCTAAATAATACCGAGACATGACCCATGCCAGTCATTTCCAGTTGTGAGTCAAAAGGCATCAATCTTGAGAAATCCTACAAGCATTCCATCCAAGCAGCCTTAAAAATGACATTTCTCTCAAATATGTGCCACACTATATTTTGCCTTATGGAGACTAGGAAAGTATTTGGAAACCCCAATGTACATATCAGAAGAGTTCCACAAGTCTGTGGTGTCTTAGCAGGATTCCAGAGATTGCAAGGCTTGTCGCCAGGGTCCTCGGGTAAGAAGACAAGAGGCTTTCCTCATGACTAGTGGAATGGTTAACCAAAGTCTTTTGGTCTTTTCTTCGGATCAGTTAACTAAATTTCCAAGTGACTTCCAGCATCATTCAAAAGACAGCCATGGTGGAAACATCACCTTAGAACAGGCTTCTGGGATTTTTCAACCAATAGTTGAAAAAGATCTAGGAAATTCCAGAATCTTCAGCAAACAGGAAGGACAAGTCTGCATTCTGATTGAAACAGAAATAACTCATGGACCTCAGTTTACACAGATTGAGCCCATATGGGTGGGACAGCTCAGGCAATAAGTCCCATTACTTTCAACAGAAGTTGCTTCAAATGAGAAGCTCACTCTTTCCCCCTAGAAGACTTTTTCCACACTCTACCACAGACCAGCTCTGCCTTCCCTATATATAGGAGGAGCTATGTTTCCTATTTCAAAGGTTGGGTTTTTTTTTCTACTTTCCCTTTTACTTAGATATTCCCTTTATTTGTTATTTGATCGATTTGGGGGATATGCAACTGTGGGCCAAGAAAATTAAATGCCTTGAAAAAGAAAAGCTAAAATCAAATTCCCACAGTAACAAAAGATGCCGGAGGTGGGTTTTTTTTTCTCTCTCTCTCTCTTTTGCCGAGGCTGGACACAGGAAGCTAGAATGATAGAGAAGGCTGCTTCAGAGTTGAAAATGACTGGGTAATAAAGGCATTGCCCATTTTCACTTAGAAAGGTCAAAGAAGTGAGCAACACACTCAGAAGGACTGACTTCCATTCCATCCCCCCCCCCATGTCTCATTCATCATTCATCCGAGAGGTAATCACTTGCTGGGCATTCCGAGGCTTCCAGTTCCACGCTGGACAAAAACCGCCTGGTGGACTTCCTGCAGTTGTAATCCAGGGTGGTGGTGTAGACGGTCTTGGTGTGCTTGGGGTAGACAATGGTGGTGCTGAGAAATCGCAGGGCCTTGTTTCGGGGCTCAAAGCGGAGCTCAGCTTTGTAGTTCCTCCAGGTGCAGCCGGGGATGCAGACCACTGTCTGACTGCAGGAGGAGACCGCCAGGCCCACGGGCATATAGATGTTGTCGATGAAGTGCTTCTCCGAGTCATACTTCACCGAGGAGGTGTACCTGCAGGCCAGGACACACGAGAGAGCATGAAGCAGACCTTGGGACAGGGGCTGTTCTGGCTTATGAGGAAGCACTGGGCTGAGACTCAACAAACAGGGGACGTGGGACGGGTTTAGAGGGTGTCAGTGTGGGGAGTTGGCTGGACTTCTTCTTTGTGGTGCTTCCTCATCCAGCATAGCTGTGGGAATTCTGGCATTTCCGTCCCAGCCACGAGGCTTTACTCAGAGCATTGCAACAGATCAGCTTTAAACTAGAGGCTAAAGGGAGGAGGCCTCAGACAGACTGTCATCCTCTCACTTACTAATGGAGAGCTACATGCAATCCCTATTTCTAACCATCAAAATTCTTGAAATTTGACCCTGCTCAGTAGTAAATTTGATCCAACTTAGCTGGCTTTCCTTAAAAGGATCATTGCAAACCTCAGCATTTCATAAAATATCAGTTTCTGAAAAGGGAGGGAAAGAGAGGGATAGACACAGAGAGAGACAGAAAGACAAAGGGAAGAGAGGGAAGGAGGGAGGAAAGAAGCAAAGAAGGAAGGGAGGAAGGAGGAATGAAAGGATGGAAGAAAGGAAGGAGGGAAGGAGGAAGGAAGGAAGGGAGGGAGGAGAGGAAGAAAAGGATGGAGGAAAGAAGGAAGGAAGGGAGGAAGGAGGAATAAAGGGATGGATGAAAGAAGGAAGGAAAGAAGGGGAGAGAAAAATTAAGGTTAAGAAAGAACAAGAAGGAAAGAAAGATGACAACAAAGAAGAAAACATGGGAAAGAGAAAACGAAGAAGAGAATAAAGGAAGAAGGAAGAAAAAAGAAAAATTCCAAGGTATTTTATTTTTAACGCCTTGTAAATTTCTTCTAAGAAGAATGAAGAAACATTTAAAATCAAGGTGCTATAATAGGCTCCTAAATACATAAGAAACAGGTGCCAAGGGTCCCAGGGCTGTGGCCTAACTTTCCCTAAGCAGGCAGCCAGATGGTAAATTAGCATTCTTGTCTACTTTTTTGGGTATAGAGCACTATTCTCCCTGGGCAAATGGGTACGTGGCGATGTCTGGGGTTAAATTGAGGAGCTCATATGCCGATGTTATTCAAGATCAAAGATCATGACTCCACATGCCAAGAAAATTACACACCATGGAATGAAGCGTGAAAACACAATTGAAAAACTTTCTTTTTTTTAACATGGGAGGTCCCTGTGTGCTGCTCCAACAGAAACTATTTAGAAGACTAGGAGCTACCCAAAGTAGAACATCCTTTCTTTTAATAAGGTTCTTTTTACCCAACTTTCAATTTAACCTTTTCCCCAAATCATCCTCAAAAGAAAAGGAAGGAAGGGAACAAAGAAGGGAACTTATATAGCACCTACTATGTGCCAGGCACTGTGCTAAGTGCTTTATACAAACATTCTCTCATTTGGTCCTCACAACAACCCCAGAGAGATAGGTGCTATTATTATCCCCATTTTACAGATGAAGAAACTGAGGCAAACAGAGGTTAAGTGATTTGCCCAAGGTCAGGCAGCTAGCAAGCATCTGAAGCTAGATTTGAACTAGGTCTTCCTGACTCCAGGTCCAGCATTCTATCCACAGCTGCTTCAGGAAAGGGCAATTAAGTCATCTACAGTGACACGCTCTAAGAGGAGTACTTATAGCAACCCCTTTCTACTTCCACCCTCACTCCCCCACCCCTAGTGAAAATGGTGCATTTTCTAGGAAAGGAAGGGAGGCAGAGCTTCCAAAGCTAAAAGAACATTGGGCGCACTTACCTTATTTCCTTTGGAGGTAGCGGATCAAACTCTACTCCTTCACCAAAAGACAGAGGGCAGAGCCTCGGGGGGCAGCCAGGCCCCAGGGGATTGGGTAGAAAGCCAGAATTCTGTAAGCAAGAAGAGGAAGATGCTGTCAGGCAGGCCGGCTGGTGGAGCCCAGGGACCCCTTCTCAGAATCAGGTTTTTAAATGTATTGAATAAAATCCACAGGATTGCAAAGGAAAACAATTATATTGTAATACACTACAGTTATCAAATTTTTTTTCTTAAAACACGAGTTTTCGACCTCATTTTAAAACTCTCTGATCTAGTCTAACAGCCACGTTCTATAGAGAAAAGAACTGAAATTGAAGGAGAAGTAACTCGGCTAAGATCATGAGTAGTAAGGAGGATAGTTGGGATTTCAAATCAAGTATCCTAAAGACCAGGCTCCCTTTTCTCCATTCCAATTTCCAGGATGTCAGAATTGAAGAGTAGGAAAGGACATTCAGGGGTCACCTATTCCAAACCTTACCTGACCAAGAATTCCTTCCACAATATCTGGCTTCTGTTTGTATACCTGTAGTAACGGGGAACTCTCTATCTTCCAAGGCAGCCCATTATCCTTTTGAATTGTTATAATTGTTAGGGAGTTGTTTGTTTTCTTTTCCTCGAGAGCAACTTAACCCAAGCAAATAGAACAGTGAATATGACGTTTCCAGTGACTGAGAGGCATGGGTTTCAAATCGGGAGTCTATGGTACTAAATTGTCATTCAGTGCCTGATACTACAAAAGTAGAAGCCCCTCCATCTTCCATTCGTTTCTTATGTCCCTGCCCCCTCCCCCAAAGATAGCCACCATTTAACTTCCCCCAGAAAGGGCAGGAACGAAGCCTTCCTGTAGATAAGATGCTCTGATGAGAAAGCAAGCTTGAGTTGGATGATGCAATGAAACCATCCATTTTTCAACAGACTCCTCGCTTGTTGAGCACGATGTGAATGAAGAAGGGTAGCTGTCCACATCCTCGCTGTGGCCCAACTACCTGGAATCCCAGGTAAGTAATGAGACCATGCACCCCAGCTTCCCCACTCCACTTTGATAAGAAATTGGCAAGGCCCAAGAACACAAGTCAATGACAGTGCTTTAGTTGATGTATACATTAAGAACGTAACGCTGCTTTTTACGGAAGTGTCCTGGAGGGAAATACAAATTCAGCCCATCCTGACACTGTGACTCCACCTCCATCCCCTAACAGTAGCAGCTTAGCAAGGACCTTGCTGAACCAAATGACTACCTTAAGGCCTATGAGATCATTAGGCATCCGAAAGAGATTCAGTTGTGTATACCAGGTCTTACTGACACAAGAGCGTGGACTACGTGATTGAGAAAGATTGTAACAAAAAGCTTTGAAATTAAAATGATGCTGTTTAACCAAAGGTTCACTCATTTCCATCATGTCCGACTCTTCATGACCCCATTTGGGGATTTTTTGGCAGAGATACTGGAGTGGTTTGCCATTTCCTTCTCCAGCTCATTTGACAGATGAAGAAACTGAGGCAAAGAGGGTGAAGTGATTTGTTCAGGGTCACACATTGTAAGTACTTCAAATTTTGCTGAAGTCAGGTAGATACTCCCCCACCCAATCACTCTCTTTACACAGCTCAGGGAGCTATATCAATCAGCTTAGTAATCCTTAAAAAAACAGATATGGAAACATCGAGGTGGTACAGTGACTAGAGCATGGGCTCTGGAGTCAGGAGGACCAGAGTTCAAATCCAGCTTCAGACACTTGACACTTAATCCAGATTGCCTCCACACAAACAAACAAAAAAACTTGCTATGGAAACAAAGTTTTCCGGTTAAGTATCTAAAACTGATTGTACAGTGTTGGTCAGGCTTATCTCCATTAACCCTCTGTTGATTACTAAGACTATGCAGCACAATACAGTAGAAACAAGGCTAAGCTTTGAGTCCCAGGATCTGAGTTCCAATTCCCCTTACTCTGCTACTTCTCACCTGAGTGACCGTGGCTGAGTCCCTTAACCTCTTTTGCCTCTGAGTCCTGTTCTGTTCAATGAGAAGGGCCCCGACAGCTCTCCATCTCAGCTCTCTGTGTAACAGTCTGTAGTGTGTGTGTGTTGGGGAGGGAGTGTTTTTCCAAAGTGCTTCTGCACGTTCTGTAATCTATGATTTCCTTTGTCTTACAGAAGAGAGTGGAAGAACCATGTTCGGCCTGGGGTTCGAGGCTAGGACAGCTGAGTGCCCAGGTCCGTCACGTCAAGCCTGGCCAGGGGCACTCAAGCAGAGAGAGTACAGAAAGCTAACTTAGGGAGGCTTAAATCAACCAAGCAGGGCAGGAAGCAGATGGTGTCAAGTGGGTAAGGATGCTGGATGTGCTAAGAAGGGAATGGGGTGGAGATGGTGACAGGGAGTAATGAAACATGGGAAAAGGGAGGAGGACCAGAGAGCCTCAAGGCTCAGGTTTCCTGGAACTGGAAGGAGAGTTTAGGAAGTTAGTAGTAGCGAAGGCAGCTTGCCTGTTGCACAAAGCTCTGGTCAACTGGGGAAAATGAACATTTTTGTTTGTTGAATGATGATGGAGTATATACTGTGACTTTGGAGCGATCATTTGGCTTCCTGAAGACCTGGGTTCTCCATTTTACTAAATGCTCACTCTAAGTAGCTCTTTGAGCTGTCCTATCCTGCCAGGCAAGGCGAGATTGCCTGGGGCTCCTCATACTGAGAGCGATGAACACTCCTAGGGCAGGTTTCCCACCCCTGTCCTAGGGCATGCCAGCTGCTCCCCCCACACCCAAGTCTGGGCCTAGACCTTTGTTTCAGCCAAACAATGCCACGCATGCTATAGCAATAGGGGCATCTCTCTGGGCACACTTACCTAGCACTCCACATCTGAGCATGCAGAATAAGAAGTATCAGGATAAAAATCAGTTTTGCCTCCCCTTCCCAATTTACAGATATTTTTGCCCCTACTTCTTCTTCATCCCACCCTCTCCCCACTACTTTGCTGGCCTGAATTGCCACCTTCAGTAACCCAAGAGAAGGCTGCCATGGGTCAGTGGGCTAGGACAAGGTTCTTTCATTGCCATAATCCAAACCAACACTCATTCGGGCAATTAAAGGCGCCCAGCTGCAGAAATCTGCTGACAGGAAAACGAGGCGCTGTCTCCATTTGAACAGAATACAATGCCTACATCTAGCTAGAACCAGGTCTGAAGCCAAGAGTGAAGGAAGGTAGCCATAGCTACAAGTCATTTCTATGAAGGGAACTCCATGAACTGAGCCCTGGGGACATCTAGGCATGCTATTGTACAGTCATGTCTGACTCTTCGTGACCCCATTTGGGGTTTTCTTGGCAAAGACACTGGAGCGGTTTGCCATTTCCTTCTCCAGTTAATTTTCCAGATGAGGGAATGAGGCAATCGGGGCTAAGTGACTTGCCCAGGATCACACAAACCTAGTAAGTGTCTGAGGCCCGATTTGAACTCGGATCTTCCTGACTCCAAGCCCAGTGCTCTATGGGACAGCTACTTGCCCATTTGATTAAGATCTAGAAATATCCGTGCACATCTACATGCAGATTTGGGGGCGGGGGTGCAGATCTGTGATTTCATTGGAAAACTCCCTCCACCAAGGCAGACCAGCAACTGTTCAACACTCAGAGACATTGAGCTGGGAGGGACTTCGATTGGACTTCAGTCCGATTTTCTCATTGTAAAGGGGAAGGAATGGGCCAGCAGAGGCAAAGTGACTTGCCCGGGGTCACAAAAGTAGAGTCAGAAGGAGAATTTGAAACAAAGTCCTCTGACTCTAGAACCCAAGTGTTACTCTCCCGAGGCTTAGAGAGTTGCCTGGGCCACTAAAAGTTAAGTGCCTTGTCCAAGGTCACACGGCCAAGATGTGTCAAAGTTCTTCAGGACCCCTGCCACAATGCCTTTACAATTTCGTTTGTTTGTTGTTAATTATTGTTGCCTGGGGTGGGGGTGGGGTGGGGGGGTTTCCCTGAAACCACCTCCTGAGTTACGTTAGGCGGCCATTCTCCAAGTCCCAGAGAGCCTTATCTATTAACAAACGATGGTGGGGGGAGGGTCGAGTGTGCAGGTAGTAAGCTGTACGAGACTCCAGAAACCCAGCTGCCATCTCAGCCTCGGCCACAAATGTGGCAAGCCTTAGCCAAACCCTCGGGCCTGTCCTCTCTTCTTTCGGCGATGCCAAGGGCTTCGGGTTCCAGCTTGATGGAGGATAAGGCATGACTAGCTTCGGACAGAGAGTGCCCGGCTTAAGAGAGGCAGGGTGGGTACATCCAGGTCCGAGGTGGGGCCACAACGGAGCCCGGGAGACCCGGCTCCCTTGCCATTTGGGTCTGCCTGTCTCTGTCTCCCCCACCCTCGCTGCTCCAACTCTCTCTCACACACTCTCTCCTGGGCTTCGACCTCTTACACTATGACAATTTTCCAGCCGCCGCCGCCGCCGCCGCTGCCGCGTCCAGCTGGCCACAGGTTCGAGGCGCGGGTCGGGATCCAGACGCTGCAGCGCGGCGGGCACTCCGCCCTCTCCCCCCGGCCTCAGGCAGCCCCAAGGCCGCCTGGCTCGTAACTCCGTGGCTCTGGCGGCGTCCTCCAAAGTCCTAGAGCATCCGCCAGACAGCGGGGACCCTGGGGTGGGGGTGGGGTGGGGGGTCCCCAGCGCCTCCCTGGCCCGGCCTCATCGGACTCTCGGCGCAGGGCGCGCAGCGCAGCGCCGCGCAGCCTGGCCCGGGCGGTGCCCACCCACACCCCCAGCCGCATGCTCCGCCACTCACCGCGGCAGTGGGTCCGGGCGCTGCTGCGTCGGGCTCCAGCAGTCCCGGGGCCAGCCCCCGCTCCGCGCCCCCGCCGCCGCCGCCGCCGCCGCCGCCGCCGCCGCCCGGGGCCAGCAGCCAGTGGCTGGGGCTGGGGCTCGGGGGCAGTCCCGAGTCCGGGCTATCCAGTACTCCGTCCCCCTTCTTCTTCATGTCCAGGAGCTCGGGGACATCCTGCAGACTAAGCCGGCCGACCATGGCGGGGGCCTCGGGGGAAGGGGGCGGGAGGGGAAGAGAAGGAGGGGGGACCCGCCGAGGGAGCTCCGCGCGGAAACGCCGTTTGCTCAACCACCTGCAGCGACTTCCTCCGGCCCGCCGCCGCTGGCCCGCGGTGGAACGAAGGGCGGGGGACGGGGCGGGGAGGGGTGGCCCGGCCCGGCCCGGCCCTGCCCTCGAGGGATGTGGAGGGGGTGGCGGCGGCGGCGGCGGCGGCGGCGGCGGCGGCCGCGGCTCCTCTCCCGGGGCTCCCGCCTCGGCGCGCACTGGCCGCCCTGTGCAGCGCCAGGGGCCGCTGCGCTCCCGCTCCCGCTCCCCTTCTGGCTCCGGCACGGGGCGGGCGGCGCCGCCGACACCGCCTCCGGCCCCAGCTGATTGGAGGGAGGGTAGCAGGGCCCCCGGGGGGCTGCGGGGCTCGCGCTAGGCTCGGCGCGGCGGTCCTCCCTGCCGTCCTCACCGGCCGCAGTCGGCCAGCACTCCTCCGTGGCCGCTCCAGTCACGCGCCCTCCGCCCTTTCCTGCATGTGCCCCTCCCCGTCCCGCGGGGAACAAGCCCCCGGAGTACTCGAGGATCCTCCCCACCTGCCTGCTCACTTCTCTCTCCCTCCTCCCCAGCCCGCGGGGATCAGGGCCCAAAGCACGATTCCGTCCCCCTTCCATCCTCCAGGGCCAGAGAAGGGGGCAGCATGGCCCAGGACGGGCTATGCTCATCCCTTCCGTCTTCCCTACTCCTCTCTCCCATCTCCGTTCCCTCCGGGCGCTGGGCTCTGCGCCCTGCGGCTCCCTTTGAGTGCATGACTGTTAGAACTTCGGGGGTTCCTGCGTCCATGTGGCTCGGGCGCGGAAGGCAAGCATGGTGGTCGGGGAATTGGGCCAGGACGTGACTTCAGTGGAGGAGGGAAGCCGGAGGAGTCAGACACGCTCGGGTGGCGGGTGAACGACCCCCGCCCCAGCAGCGGAGGCGGTGTTGGCCTCGGCCCGGACAGGCTTCCTTTCCTTGGCCCAAGTGTCCTGCACTGATAAGAGCCAGGGGTTTCCCCATTAGGCCCATAAGGGCCTGTCACCACTAGTGCCAAATCTGGGAAGTGCTAATGTCTGTTGACAGATGCGTCTACAAGGTTGCAGGATAGGGGAGTGGGTGTGTGCCTCCGTGTGTGGGGGGCGGGGGGAGGGGTGATGCGGAGGTTGCATCGATTGGCCAAGTTCGCCCCGATTGGGGATAGAAGAGACAAATGCCTTTTTACCCAAGGGAAAGAAACAACTGGAAATTATTAATGTTTAATGTACCACATATGCTCCCAACCTCCTGTTTGCTTAGGGAAGATCTTTTTTTTTTTTCTTTTTGTCTTTCTCTTTTTTTTTTTTTTGGAAGGTTTGGGATACTTTTGTTCCCCAGGGGATGCTGCAACTGGAAATGCCAGGGTCCTGGCTCTCTTGGGAGAAATGTGTACAAAGGAGGGTCTAAAATCATCGTTCCTTCATAGGGAGAACAGGGCCTGGGCAGGTTGTATCCTATGCTAGGCAGGAGGTTTCTGGCTTTGGGGAGGGCCAGCTGGTTCCCAGAAGCAAAGCAGAAACTTCTGGTAAAGTCCTGGGGCCACCAGACCACGTGCATCTCCGGTATGGGGGCCTTAACCCTGTGGCTGGGCCAGGCTGAAGTCCTGGGGATGTGGCAAGCTAGGGAAGAAGGGAAGCCAGCCTGCTACCGCTGAGCAGGGAGCTTTCACCCACAGCAGGACAGCAATCAGTTCTGCCAGGAGCTGGGAAGGGTGTTTTCTCTCTGAAAGCCAAACTGTGGGGACCTCTCCCTTTTGGCAGAGAACTCGGTGTCTGAGTGGGAATTGGATTCGGTAGCAGCTGATAATAGGGATTGGTCATATAGGATAGAGGATCGTTGGGCTAGAGATGGAAGAGGCCTAGGACACCATCTGGTCTAAGCCTTTTTTTTTTTTTTTTAAGAGAAGGAAACAGTCCCAGAGAGGCTAGTGATTTGTCCAGCCTGACATACAGAGGAAGACAGGTAGAGATTGGTCCCAGGTCCCCTACCTTCAAATCCAATGCCCTCTTTCAAATGAGATCATATTTATAAAGGGTTTAGCCCAGTGCCTGGCACACATGAAGTGCTTATAAATGTTTGTTCCCTTCCCCAAACACCATTCTTTCTAGTCAATTGCTGTACCTCCTAGACTTAGCTGCCTGAAGGCAGGGACCCTTGTCCTATCTAAGCCTTGTACTTCCCCCAGGACCTAGGTCCTGTGCTCTCCACCCAATAACACTTAAAGATGGTTATTGAAGGAATGAATGGGGTGGCACTATGAATGGAGCCCTGGACTTGGTATCAGGAAGACCTGAATTCGAATCTTTCCTTTGGCACTTACTAGCTGTGTGATATCGTGCAAATTACTGCTCAGCTCTGGATCTGAGTTTCCTCATGTGTAAAATGGGAGTAGTAATAGCTCCTACCTCATAGGGTTGTCATGAGGATCAGATGAGCTATTTGTAAAGCAATTTACAAACCTGGAATTTGTTGGTTTTGCCATTTCCTTCTTCAGCTCATTTTACAGATGAGGAAAGTAAGGTCAACAGGGTGAAGTGACTCATCCAGGGCCACACAGCCAGTAAGTGTCTGAGGCCAGATTTGAACTGGGGAAGAAAGTCTTTCTGTCTCCAGGCCTGGTGCTTTGTGCACTATGGTGCCACCTAGCTGCTCCACACAAATGTTCACTAGTATTATTAAATGACAAAAGCCTAAGGACCTTTCTGACAGCTGCTTTTTTAGGAGTGTTGGAGAATGACTTTAGAGGTCATTGAGCTCCTCCCCTCTCCTCTTTTTACCCAATTGGAAAATGAGATCTAGAGAAAAGTGACTTGCCCAGTCTCTTCTGAACAAGCATCATCAACATAAGAACTTTGGGGAAATTGATGAAGCCGGAAATGAGGGCCTGGCAAAGGCAGCATTATTAAAGATGGCCTCAGGGAGAACCCGTTATTCTAACTCTTCAAATAGACTGAGCCTTAAAGCCTGCTTGGAAGTGACTGGAAGATGGCCCTCGATGGAGGTTGATTCAGGGAAATGGTGGTGAAGATAAGGTTTGAAAAGAGAAAAAAAAGTTACTGAGTATTGGAAGAGGGAATCCTGCTCAAGGGGACCTCTGGAGTCTCCTACCATAGGATTAAGGATTGAGCACTAGAGGGGACCTCATAGGCTATTGAGACTAACCCCCTCTATTTCACAGATAAAGAAACTGAGGCCCAGGGAGGTGAACTGACTTAGAAGTTCATAAATTTACAGCTGGAAAGGGCCTCAGAGGCCATCGTGATCCAAGCCCCTCATTTTATAGGCAAAGACACTGAGGACTGGGGACATTAGTTGACTTGCCCAAGGTGAGACAGGTATTAAGTAGCAGAGCAAAGATTTGAACCCACACCTAGAGTTCAGAAGACCTGAGTTCCAATCCAGCTTCAGACACCTACTAGTTGTGTGACCCTGGGCAAGTCACTTCACCCTGTTTGCCTCAGTTTCCTCATCTGTAAAATGACTTAGAGAAGAAAATGGCAAACCACTCTAGTATCTCTGCCAAGAAAACCCCAAATGGGGTCACAAAGAGTCAGACTTGACTGAAAAAACAACTGAACAACAACAATCTTGGACTCCAAAGCCAGCACTCTTTTCGATGTACCTCTCAGGATTGTAGATTTAGAACTTCAAAGAATCTTATTTAGTCCAATCTGTTCCATTTATACATGAAGAAACTGAAGCCTAGAGGGTATAAGTGACTTGCTTAAAGTCACACAGGTAATAAATACAAGAATCAGTATTTGAACCCAGGTTCAACACTCTTTTCACTCTAGTATAGAAACTATGGTATAATTATACATCACTTCTTTTTTTTACCATTTTTTTTTAGTTCCAAATTCTCTCCCTCCACCCATCCCCCACCCATGGAGAAGGCAAGCAATATGATACCCATTATCCATGTGAAGTCATGCAAACCATATTTGCATATTAGCCACGTTACAAAAAAAGGCAAGAAAGATAAAGTGAAAAAACAATATGTTTCAGTCTGAACACAGAGTTCATTAGTTCTCTCTCTGGAGGTGGATAGCATTTTTCATCATGAGTCTTTTGGAGTTGTCTTAATCATTATATTGATCAGAGTAGCTAAGTTTTTCCACAACTGATCATCCTTACATTATTGCCCTGACTTTGTACAATGTTCTCCTGGTTCTGCCCACTTCACTTTGAATCAGTTCATGTGAGTCTTCCCAGGTTTTTCTAAAACCACCACCCTTGTCATTTCTTTTTTTATTCTTCTTCTTTTTTTGTTTGTTTTTATGAATGCAAATCTGTTTATTAATTTATTTATTTTTAGTTTTCAACATTCACTTCCACAAGATTTTGAGTTCCAATTTTTCTCTCCATCTCATTCCTCCCCCCCACCCCAAGATGGCATGCATTCTGAATACCCCTTCGCCTAATCTGCCCTCCCTTCTATCTCTCTCCCTCTTCTCTTACCTCCTTCCCCTTCTATTTTCCTATAGGGCAGGTTAGATTTCTATACTCCATTGCCTGTGTATCTTATGTCCCAGTTGCATGTGAAAACAATTTTTTAACATTTGTTTTTAAAATTTTGGGTTCCAAATTTTCTCCCTTCCTCCCTCCCCACCCACCCTCATTGAGAAGGCAAGCAACTCAGTACAGGTTATACATGTGCAGTCATGCAAAACACTTCCATAGTAGTCATGTTGTGAAAAACTAACTGTATTTCCCTTCATCCTATCCCACCCCCCGTTTATTCTATTCTCTCTTTTGACCGTGTCCCTCCTCAGAAGTGTTTGCTTCTGATTACCCCTCCCCCAATCTGCCTTCCCCCTATCATCCTATCGTCCCCTTTCTCTCTTATTCCTTTCCCCCTTATTTTTCTGTAGGGTAAGATAGATTTCCATACCCAATTGAGTGTGTATGTTATTCCCTCCTTAAGCCAAATCCAATGAGAATAAGATTCACTCATTCCCTCTCACCTTCCCCCACTTGCCCTCCAATGTAAAAGCCTTTTCTTGTCTGTTTTATGTGAGATAATCTACCCCATTCTACCTCTCCCTTTCTTACTCTCCCAGTATAATCCTGTCTCAGCTCTTAATTTTATTCTCCAGATATCACCCTTTCATCTTCAACTCACCCTGTGCCCTCTGTCTATCTATCTATCTATCTATCTATCTATCTATCTATCTATCTATCT
>NW_020954546.1:23609915-23752028 GCF_900497805.2 Vombatus ursinus
TCTATCTATCTATCTATCTATCTATCTATCTATCTATCTATCTATCTATCTATCTACCCATATAATTTTTTTCCCTCCAACTACCCTAATACTGACAAAGTTTCATGAGTTACAAATGTTATCTTTCCATGCAGGAACGTAAACAGTTCAACCTTAACAAGTCCCTCATGATTTCTCTTTCCTGTTTACCTCTTCATGCTTCTCTTGAATCTTGTATTTGAAAGCTGAATTTTCTATTCAGATTTGGTCTTTTCATCAAGAATGCTTTAAAGTCCTCTATTTCATTGAATATCCATTTTTCCCCCTGAAGGATTATACTCAGTTTTGCTGGGTAAGTGATTCTTGGCTGTAATCTTATCTCCTTTGACCTCTGGAATATTATATTCCAAGCCCTTTGGTCCCCTTAATGTAGAAGCTGCTAAATCTTGTGTTATCTTGATTATGTTTCCATAATACTTGAATTGTTTCTTTCTGGCTGCTTGCAATATTTTCTCCTTGACCTGGGAACTCTGGAATTTGGCTACAATATTCCTAGGAGTTTTCCTTTGGGGATCTCTTTCAGGAGGTGATTGGTGGATTCTTTCAATTTCTATTTTACCCTCTGGTTCTAGAATATCAGGGCAGTTTTCCTTGATAATTTCTTGGAAGATGATGTCTAGGCTCTTTTTTTGATCATGGTTTTCAGATAGTCCAATAATTTTTAAATTATCTCTCCTGGATCTATTTTCCAGGTCAGTTGTTTTTCCAGTGAGATATTTCACATTGTCTTCTATTTTTTCATTCTTTTGGTTTTGTTTTACAATGTCTTGATTTCTCATAAAGTCGCTAGCTTCCATTTGCTCCATTCTAATTTTTAAGGAAGTATTTTCTTCAGTGAGCTTTTGGACTTTCTTTTCCATTTGGCCAATTTTACTTTTTAAGGCATTCTTCTCCTCATTGGCTTTCTGGGCCTCTTTTGCCATTTGGGTTAGTCTATTTTTTAAGGTGTTATTTTCTTCAGTATTTTTTTGGGTCTCCTTTAGCAAGTTATTGACTTGTTTTTCATGATTTTCTTGCATAACTCTCATTTGTCTTCCCAGTTTTTCCTCTACTTCTCTTACTTGCTTCTCAAAATTCTTTTTGAGATCTTCCATGGCCTGGGACTGATTCATATTTTTCTTGGAGTCTTTGGATGTAGGACTTTGACTTTGTTGTCTTCTTATGGTTGTATGTTTTGATCTTCTTTGTCACCAAAGAAAGATTCTATGGTCTGACTTTTTTTTGTGCAGTTTGCTCATGTTCCCAGCCAATTACTTAACTTTTGAACTCTTTGTTAAGGTAGGGGTCTGCTTCCAGGGTAGAGAATGTACTGTCCCAAGCTTTGGGGGTTTTGTGCAGCTGTTTTCAGAGATACTTCTTTTTTTTAATTAATTTATTTTGGTTTATCAACAATCACTTCCATATTCTTTTGAGTTTAAAATTTTTCTCCTCCTTCCTCCCCACCACCCTCCCCAGGACGGAGCACAATCTGATATAGGCTATACATATACATTCCTATTAAACATATTTTCACATTAATGATGTTGTAAGTAAAAATTAGAACCAATAGGAGGAACCACCAGAAAGAGGAAACAAAACTCAATGGAAGAGAAAAAAATTGCAATTCAAATTCCCTAGTTCTTTCTTTGGATGTGGTCAGCATTTTCCATCACAAGGCCTTTGGAGATGTCTTAGATCTTTGTATTGCTGGGAAGGGTTAAGTTTATCAATATTAGTCATCACACAATGTGGCTGTTATTGTGTACAATGTTCTCTTCACTCAGCATCAGACCATACAAGTCTTTCCAGGTTTTTCTGAAGTCAGCCTGTTCATCATTTCTTATAGCACAATAGTATTCCATTATATTCATATACCACAACTTGCTCAGCCATTCCCCAGTTGATGGGCATCTTCTCAATTTCCAATTCTTTACCACCACAAAAAGAGCTGCTATGAATATTTTTGTACATGTGGGTCCTTTTCCCATTTGTATGATCTCTTTGGGATATAGCACTAGAAGTGGGTATTTACTTCTTTTCTGGCCTGTGCTCTGTTCTATGAGTGACCACAAGCACTCTTTTCTGCCTAGGAACTATTAGGAGGAGTCCTTCTCCACAGCCACTACAAGCTCCACCACACCAGCACTCCTTTTTACCGCAGGGTCCCCACCCAGATCCAAGCACAGGCAAAGCAAGAGAATCCTGCCTTAGCACCAGAAAGAGATCCCTGTGATCCCCCTCTGATCAGCCACTTGATTCCCCCTCAGTCTGTGGGCCAAGCTCAGGAAGCAGCCGCTGCCCTAGGCTGCATGGGGACTGGAGCTGGGACTGAGCTTCTCTCTCACTGGGGTCACAGACCTTTCCTACTGACCTTCTAAATTGTCTTTGGTGTTTGTGGGTTGAGAAGTCTAGAAACCACCACAGCTGCCCATGATTCAGTCCCCTGTGGCCTGCTCCAGGTTTACTGAGGCCTGGTCTTTGCCTGCGCGCCCATGCTGAGCTGTGCTCCTTTCCCAGCCCAGCACAATAGACCTTTCCAATCAACCATCCAGGTTGTTTTGGGCTAGAAATTTGTTTCGCTCTGTCTTTATGTGGGTTCTGATGCTCTAGAATTTGTTTAGAACCATTTTTTACAGGTATTTGGAGGGGTTTCGGGGAGAGCTCAAGCAATTCACTGCTTTTACTCCGCCATCTTGGCTCCGCCCTACCCTTGTCATTTCTTAGGGCACAGTAGTATTCCATCATCTACCCATTCCATCTGGGGAAGTCTTCACATGTTTGGGGTAGACACCTCTCTAACTCACCAACAGGTTCGATGCCTGTCAGTTACCCTTAACCTGGTTTAGCCTGTCTGCCAAAAATGGTTTACCTAGTTATGGCTGCTGTACATACTACAGCTTCTCAGAGTCACAGGTAAGAGCTGGGTGACAGGTGGACACCAAAGGTGAATGAACAGTTCTGAAAAGGGCTCAGCAGTCCTCATACAGGAGGTGCTGGTCCTCCCGAATGCCCCATACACTCACTTGTTATAGGTATATGCAAAGGATGTGTGAAGCTAGGATATGCTCAAGAACAGATTATTAAATTTTCAATGTGAGCATTTACACCTCCAAAAACTGGCAAACAATCCAAATCAGGGTTTGATTTATTCTTTTGTTGATTGTCTGGTCTTAAGAAAGAGATGGATAAAATGTTAATATTGCAAATTAAATTTACAAGTGTTTCTTGTGAACATTTTGTAAAATATTTAAGCCCCCTACTATGGATAACGGCAGCTAGGTGGCACAGTGTGCCTGGCCCAGAGACAGGAAGACTCATCTTCTTGAATTCAAAACTGACGTCAGATACTAGCTGTGTGACCCTGGGCAAGTCACTTAGCTGGCTTGCCTCAGTTTCCACATCTGTACAATGAACAGGAGAAGGAAACGGCAAACCACGCTAGCATATTTGCCAAGAAAACCCCACGTGAGGTCACAGAGAGTCAGACGTGACTGAAAAAACGACTCAACAACAACAGAATTATGGACACAGCACCCTTACACTCCTCCTAGCTTTCTTTAAAGGTCACCCTAATAAATACTGTACATACAATGTTCTGAGTCCAATCTGCTCATTAAAAGTTCTTACTATTCCTACTATGGGAAATGCATAATAGAAGGGCTATGCTATTGGCCCTATTGAAACTAGCAGTGGGGTAGTACCAAAAGTGTGACTTGGGATTTCTGCCATGGGCTGGACAGACTAATCAGCTCTCCTAACTATTTTCCCTTCTGATCTCTCCCCCAGCTTAGCCGTAGACAGCAGCAGGACAGGATGAAGAAGACACGAAGGGATGTTCCTAGGCATGGTGGTCATCCCAACCCTAGTGAATGAGTGGGAAGAGGACGGCATGGGGAGTGAGAGGGCCTGGGTTTGGCTCCTTCCATGTTGTGTGTAGTAGAAAGCCAGCTGACTCTGGCATCAGAGAACTTGGGTTCGACTCTCTCTCTCTCTCTCTCAACAGGCTCCATCCAGCTCTAAATCTACAATCCCTCTTTGGGTCTTAATTTCTTCATCTATAAAACGGGGGACTAGGTCAGGGTTCTTAACCTTTTTGTGTGTCCTGGACCCCTCTGAGAAAGCACAGGGACCTCTTTGCAGAGTAATGTTTTTAAATGCATAAAATAACATATTTAGGATTAGAAAGAAAACCAATTATATTGAAATATAATTATCAAAACATAGATCCTTCAGATCTATCCACAGACTCTTGGGGGACGTCCAAGGACTCCAGTTTAAGAACCCTGGGAGTAGATAGGATCTCAAAGTTCTTTTCCAGCTCTATGACTTTGGAGAAGTCATTTCCTTTCTCTGGTCTAGTTCCTCTTCTGTAAAATGGCAGTGTTGAACTTAGATCTAAGCTGGAAAGGATCAGAGAGGTAACCTAGCTCAACCTCCTCATATCAGGACAAAACTGAGACCCAGAGAGCTACTAATAATCAGAGGTGGAATTTGAACCCTTTCTGCCACACCACACCCAAAGGCTGGCCACTGCTACCCTGTCTCCTCCCAAGATCTGGCTGTAACCTTTTCTTTCTGGTGGTGGTCAGTTGTCCAGGACAACTGCCCTGTTTTTCCTCTGGCCCCTTTCTCTGCCCCACCAGAGGTTATACGGGAAGGGCCAAGACAAAGGGATTGTAAAATACTAAACATGTGCGAAAGAATCATTATGTGTCATATGGGCCTGTTTTTGGTAAAATCACATTATAATGAGATCTTCAGTGACCCCTAAGGGTCAGCTTGACCCTTCCAGCTTTAGGTCTAGATCCAATGACAGTAGGTAGGGGGTATGGCCTCACTACTACTATTCCCTGTACTGTCATCTTAGAGGTATATGGTAGCACAGTGGATAAAGCTGGGAATGAAATCAAGAAGCCCCAAGTTCAAATCTAGCCTCAGACACTTATTAGCAAGTCACTTAACTATGTGATGTGTTTCTGCCTCAGTTTCCTCCACTGTAAAATGTGAAAAATAATAGCACCTACCTGTTGTTGTGAAGATCAGATAACATTTATGGGGTGCTTAGCACAGTGCCTGGCACATAGTAAATGCTACATAAATGTTAGCTATTAAAGCCAGCCAATAAAAAAATAGGAAGTTTAGTGCCTTCTATGTGGCGTTTGGCAAGGCATTCCTCCTGACTTGGTCTCCATTACACAGAGAGGGGGCTGACAGCTATAAAACTCAACCCTGAGGAGATTTCATGAAGAGTCTGTCCAGGCATATGGCTCGCCTGGAATCCCATCAATGTACTTGTATGACTGCCAGGGCATGATTTATCCAGACCTGATGGGGACATGCAGACCAGAAAAAATAGCAGAGCTAAGGAAATCAAGACTCTTGGCCAGCCAAGGGCTGTTGATTCCTTTGTTCTGAAGGGCAAATGGCTCCTGTTTGGGTGGGGAGATTAGGATAAGGGGAAGAAGGCCAGCCAGGCTCACCAAGCATCATCAGGTATCTCTTGCAATTTCTGAAGCCAGGCTTTGGAAAGAGTCAGCAGACTTGGGTTCAAATTCCATCTCTGTGATGCTTATTACCTGGGTGACCTTGGGCAAATCACTGAACCTCCCTGGGTCTCAATTTCCTCTTCTGTTAAAAAAAAAATGGGTTGGACCAGTTGGTCTCTGAGCTCACTTCTAACTCTTTTTTGGTCTAAAACTAACAACCTTCATTATTACAGGGGCTAGAGCACTGAACCTGGAGCTAGGAAGACCTGAGTTTGAATTCCAATTCAGACACTGCGTAAGTGTATGATTCTAAGCAAATCTCGATTTCTCTCAGACTCAGCTTCCTCCCCTGTAAAATGAAAACAGTAATATCTGCTTCTCATGTGGTTGAGATAAGAATGTGATAATAACCCTAAAACATTTGACAAGCCTTAATGCATCATAGCAGGAAGTCATCCTCTTTGTTGTGGATTAAATACAAAATCCCAAATTTGGCGTTCAAAGCCCTTGACACCCTAGCCCCTCCTACCTTCCCAGTCTTCTTGTACCTTACTCCCAACCTTCTTGGGGTCCAGTTGGCACTGGCCTCCTGGCTGTTCCCTGGCTCTGAGTTCTGGGAATTTTCTTCAGCTCTCCCTTCTCATCTCTCCTACTGGCTTTCCTGGCTTCCTTTAAGTCCCAATTAAAAGTCCCATCTCCTGTAGGAAGCCTCTCCCAATCTCTCTTAATTCCAGGACATTCCCTCTGTTATTTATTTCCCATTTATCCTGAATATAGCTTGTTTCTATATGCTTTGGTAGATTGTAAGCTCCTTAAGGGCAGACACTGTCTTTTGCCTCTTTTTGTATCCCTGGTGCACAGTGCCTGGCACACAGTAGGTACTTAATGAATGTTTCCTGATTGAGTGTTGTGTCGTTGAGCCCTTTTGCAGTCTGGTGAAGCCCGCCGACCCCGGCTCAGAATAACATTTTGCAATGCATAAAATAAAATCTATAGAATTACAAAGAAGAATTACAAAGAATAAAATCTAAAGAATTACAAATTATATTAAAATACAGTTATAAAAATATTTTTTCCAAAAGTTAGCAGACCCCAAATTAAGAATGCCGGCACTGATAATAATTACAATCACAAGCATTTACATGGTAGTCTAAGATTTGCAAAGTACTTTACATAAATTATCTCATTTGAGCTTCACACCACCTCTCTGAGCTAGGTGCTATTATTATCCCCGTTCTACAGATGAAGAAAACTGAGGCTGGGAGGTTAAGTCACTTGCCCAATGTCACATCGTTAAGCAAGTGTCTGAGGCACGATTAGAACCCAGTTTAGCTATTGTTATGGTTGATAGATCTGTGACCACGAGCTCACCGATTTCCATCTTTACCTTCTGTGCAGAAGCTGGAGAGGAGAAGGACAGAGGTAAAGATACGACGCGGAGGGGTGCAGCTGGATGGAGGGGCCACTGGGGGAAATAACACAGAGCCTAGCCTGCTGTGTCCAGCCCAAGTGAACCCAAGGCCTGGTAAGTGGATTCTTCTCCTGCCTCAAATTAAAAGCAGAAGAGCCTGCTGGCCAGAGGCATCTGTGGTTTGCAGTTATGCACTCTGCTGAGAGCTCCTGAGACTTCCTAAAGGCATTTCCATTCTTTTGAAGACGTGCTATTGAATTCTGGGTCTTCAGTGGAAATTAGTAGGGGATGGGGAAGAGGAGGAGGCATTTCCTATCCTGAAGGACAGCAGTCATGGCATGAGCTTTTTTAAAAACGCACTCAGAAGAGGTTTCTCTAGTCCTGAACGCTGGAAAAATCCATCCCCAGCCCACTGTGGAACTCTCTGCTAAATTTTCCACAAGGGATAGGCTAAAAGGCCAAAGAAGCTACTCACAGGGCCTGCTCACTCACTGCCTTGGCACGAGGAGGGCTTGGCTGGGAGCTGGTTTGCTGGATGTACTGGGGGGAAATCACCCAACAAGGAAGAGAGTCCGCAGAACACTGACCTACAATGGGATGAGGGCATTGACAGGATGCCCAGTAAAGACAGGACTGCCGGATGGAATGGGATGGGCGTGGAGAGGAGGCAGGAGCCCAGTGACTGTGCGTCTGCTTTTCGTATGCTCATAATGCAGACAGCAGCCTGACTGTGTTCAGCATTCCTCAGAGCTCCAGTGGCCTCTGGGCAGCCTTCCTCGATCCCCCCCTCACCTTAAATCTTGTTTGGGCCTCTCCAATCCATTGAACCTATTCTAATTTGTATTGTAGATAATCTGTGCATGTCTTATCTCTCCTAGGAGACTGAGAACAGGAGCGATCTTGTTTCATCCCTATACCACAACCCCCCTCCCACTCCCAACCTGATGCCTCACAGAACAAGAAACCCTTCAGAAGTGTTTGTTGGAAAAGATAGTAGAGAGTGGATAGAGGACTAGCTGTGAGTTAAGAAAGACCTGGATTCAGGACCTGCTTCCTATACATACTAGCTTGGTGACTGTGGCCAAGTCACTTATAACATCTGCCAGAGACTCAGTTTCAGATGAGTTGCTGATCTGCATCTGTGGAGGGAGTTTTCACACGTGGAGTTCCTTAAGGCTAAAAGTAACATTGAGGATTGATAATTCTATTCTTATTTCATAACTGAGGAAACTGAGGTCCAATGGTTAAGAGACTTGCCCAAGGTCACAAAGGTAGAAAGTAGCAGAACTGGGTTTTGACCCAGCTCTTTCCTCCAATTTCCACTGACTCCTTCCATTGGACTACACGAGGTCACCTAGGTAATAAGTGGCAGGAAGTGAGATTTGAACCCAGGTCGTCTGATACCAAGTCCAAGGCTGAACCAGATTGAAGCTCACTGGGCCATCAGGCTTTTCACTTACATTCATATTTCTCTGGGGCCATAAGTATATGATCTTCCTAAATGAAACAAACCCAATCTGCCCTGAATCTGACTTTACTCACCGAGAATCCTCCCTCCACCAGTGACTCATCTTGAGGCCTAGATATGAGCTAGAAGAGGATGCTAATGCAGCCCCTCTCACCTCAACCCTGGAGGCCCTTTGGTACTGGTACCCAGGAATTGAAGATCCTATCCTCTGTCCAAACGACAGGGGCCGTACCCAGCAACTTCAACTTGAATTTGCTCTCAACCTTTTAGCATTCTGATAGCGTGGTGCTGAACAAGACCTGAGCTCCAGGGGACCCTACCGCATCACACTTCTACCTGGGAGGGTGCAACATCACCTAAAGTATCGGGCTCCGGAACCCTGAAAAGCCATGGTATGACCCCCACCACGATTATGTGATCAGTCTATTAGATGGGTGGGAAGATGGGTGTAGGAAAATAGCTGATCGAGAAGCTTATTTTCATATAGTCACATCCTTAACTCTGTTCCCTCCAGAGGCTGGGAAAGTTCTTTCTATTTCAAGGTGCGTCCCTCTGGGCAATTATAACCTAATCTCCACCATGCACCTGCAGCAGCAGCTGTATTGGTGCCATTGGGAACATTCTTCCTCACCTCCCCCGACCCAGATCACCTTGTCACTGCAGCAGGAACCCCGGGCCTGGTTCTGAGCTCTTTACCTGCTGGGCCCTCTGGAGCCTCTCCTCCCCTCTCCCTCGTTCATTTTTGGGTGGGTCAGAGTGAGCGGTATGGAAGGGTTGAAATCTACCTCCCAGGTGTCATCCCACCGTCTCTCCCCTCCCCCAAACTTTCCCATAGAAATGGAGAATTTGAAAGGAAGGGTAAAGATGGTAATGCAAAGAACACTAGATTAAGGCCATCATAGCCTTCTCAAGGGCTTGCTTCAGTTGTCCTAATCCCAGTGGTAAATACATCAAAGAGTTCAGAGGATCGTGGAGGTAGAGCTAAGATGGAGCCTGAAGGTCATGGAGACCAATCAGCCCATTTCCCAGCTGGGGAAACTGAGACCCATGAGGTGAATTATCCAAGGTCACACATGAGGTAGAAGAATCAGCATTTGAACCCAGCATTCTTCTGCTGCACCATTCCCAAGAGGTCATCATCGAGGTCTGGGGACAAGTGCCTGAGATGTCAACTGAAGCAGAGTTGTGGCTCCCACTGATGGCTCTTGGAAAGTCCTCACACTCGGTGCTTTTTTCTTGGCTGAACTTCAACAATGCCAGTTCCTTCCCGAGGCTGCCATGACCTCAATCCTGGGCAGCACCCTTCAGGGTGATTATGTTGTCAATCCTGAATTTAGACTGTACCATCTCACTGGATGCTGCTGACCAATCCGACCGGAACTGTCTGACCCCAGAATGTCGGAGCTGGGAGGGCCCTTGGGAGCCATCTCTTCATCTCCCTCGTTTTACAGAGAAGGGAACCAAAGTCCCAATTTCTCAAAGGTCTCAAGGGACAAGGTCGGGACTGTAGTCTGGGTCTCCTGCCTCCCAACCCAGCCTGCCCTCTACCTCGCCACACTGGGATGTTTTGCTTCTCAAATGGTGGCAGTGGGTCATGCTGAGTCACACTCTCCCAGACTTCCTTGTGACGCAGACTACCCATCTGCCAGATAGCAGGCTGGGGGCTGAGGTGCTGTTTGTGGTGGGGGAGAGAGCAAAGTCAGTGGACTCATCACCCACTGACCTCCTGACCTCCATCTCCCCAGCATTCTGAGCCACACAGCATGCCCTTGGGATTCTTCCCCAGCGAAGGCCTAGATGCAGCAGACATGTATATGAGGGTGTGGGTGTCTGTTTGTGAACTGATGTTGTCTTTAAACAGCATTTGATATTTTTTCCATTGCCTGTTAAAGCTCTTCAGCTGCCGCCCAGGCTAGCTGGGATGGTTTTATTTTTTGAAGAATCCTGTGGAATGCGGTCTCTTTAGCAGCTGCTGCATTTCCCCTCTCCCTGGGAAGGCGCTCCCTCCTGGGACAGTTCGAAACAAACAAGAGGAAGAACTTTGAGTTTCCTTCTGCTCTTTCACCTGAGAATTGCTGTCCAATTTAAAAAATAGCTTTCACAGCTCCGGAAGGTGGAAGGGAGATTGATGGAAAAGGCTGCCCCAGGTCCACTCGCTGAAAGAGCACCCAAGGTTGCCAAGGACTCGGCAAAAAGCGGCCGCACAAAACCTAGCTTCGGGGCTGTGTGTTATCTTCCTGAGGGCAGATTTCTCAAACCTATTTTTTTCCTTAGGTTTCTCCAGGATAATAAATTCTTTGAATCAACCCTCCCCCTTCCTCAAATGGGGAAATGACCAGATATGGGCTATGCAGCCAGATGGCCTTGGGGAAAAGCTGAAGGTGCTTTGGGGAGACACTACAAAGGAACTGTGGAAGCCCGAGAGCTCCCAGCTTCCTAGTCTGGGCTGCTTGGCCCAGGAAAATCTGCTCTGTCTTATCTCCCTAGGCACATAGGGCCCTGGGCCCAGGCGCAGTCAGAAGGGACTCTGTCGCCTTGAGGAGCAGACAGAGGCAGAGGCTGTCCTCCGAGGCCACTAGACACCGTGCAAAGTGAGCTCTGGGAAGAGGCCCCTGGCAACCCTTACAATTGGCATTCCGAAGAAATTTGCCACACTTTCCACAACACTGACACTGGCCAATTGAAGTCAGGGGAAAAGTTCACTTCTTGGCCCTAACAGGTTTTCTCCCTAAATGCTACGGAAACAGCGGCTGGCAGGGCCAGGAGAATAAGTGATTCAAAGGGGCTTTTGGAACCCGTCTCCCTCTAGTAAGAATGATTTTGTAATCATGCCCTAAAAAGGCAAAGAAAGACTAGATCTTCAAATTCTTGCTATGGAGGGAACATTTATCCAGGAAGCACAATGGGACACTGGGCTTCTTTACTTGGGTCATTTTGACAAAGCAGTTCCAGGAACAAGCCTACCACCATGTTCTAGGAGACTGCAGGCTGGCTTAGACGTTCCCCAGCTCCCATAGGACAAGTCCCAGTATGAAGAGCACTTTCTCCTTACAATGGAGCCCCACTAGAGCATCAGACAAGTCTCTCTGTCTTCCTGTCTCTGTTTCTCTTTCTTTCTTTCTGTCTGTCTCTCCCTCAGTCACACACACACACACACACACACACACACACACACACACACAATCACTCTCCCTTACATACCCTATATTTTTGGAAAGCATGGTACCTCCTCATGGATTTATAAAGCAAAATGGTTTTCTTCAGAAATAATTGCATTGCTAAAATTGAAATACCCAAGTATTTTCAATAGCGGGTAAATTGATTAGGTGACTAAGGAGTTCATCTGTGTGCCACCTTCCCAAATGCTTTGATCTTAGGAGACATTTCCAAGCTTCAGGGAGGCAGATTACTGTAACAAAGTTTAGAAGGTCAGGCCTTCCTCCTGCTGCCTGCACGAATACACCATATACAATGACAGTCTGATATAATGAAAATCTACCTTGTGATCTGAAATACTTAAAAGTGTAATGGGCTTGTTTGGAGGGTGGTTCCCCTTGACCAGAGGGATTTAGGCAAAGGTTGCATGACCACCCTGAAGGCCACTGTAGATGTGATTCAAGTTCAGAGTTTGATTAGAGGAGACGACCTCTAAGGTCCTCGCAATACTGATAATGCTGGGAGATTCTGTAATCCTTGTTAAGAGGGAGTACAAGATGAAAATAAATAAAGAGAAAATGATCTCAAAAATTCTGGCTAAAAAGGATTCACTTCTTCATCATCAAAGGACACTTTAAGGTTCCCTATAAGCTCTTCATTAAATAAAATAAAACAAGAAAATCCACAGATGACCAAGCAGTTACTGAAGATACAGAATTAGCTTCCTTATGTAAATTCTTGTGGGAACCAATCAAATGGCTCCAAATATAAATACAGTTTGCAAGAGTTAGCTGGTTTCCTGAACCGAAATCTGGAAGCCAGCCAAAGAGAAACTCAAACTACTGGGAAAGGACAAAGCCAGTAGTTGAACAACTTATGAACACTTGGAAGGAAGGAGAAGGCGTCTGCATCATTCCAAGGTCATCTATAATCACTCCTTTTCTTCTTACTCTCTTCGGTCTTAATTGTCCCATCCAAAGGCCTTTTCTCTACCCTCCTTCTCCTTGACCTTCGTCACTGTTGATTACTCTCTCTTCCTCGATAACCTCTCTAGCCTTTCAGGGCATCACTCACCCGTTTCTCCTCCTCCCTATCTGTCCACTCCCTCTCACTCTCCTTTGCTGGATCTTTAACTAGGTCATGCCCACTAAATTCAGGTGTTCCCCAAAGCTCTGTCCTGGCCCCTCTTCTGTTATCCTTCTATTTTGTTCCCAAGTCTTTTGCTTGATGACTTTATCAGCTTCCACAGATTCAATTACGATCTTGACGCAGATGAGTGGCAGATCTGTCCAGCCCTAGGCTCTCTCCTGACCTCCAGGCTCACATCTTCCAACTACTATTGGACATCCCAAAATGGACGTCCTGTAGACATCTTCAACTCACTATGTCTATGGATTTATCTTTCCCTCCAAAACCTCCCCTCGTCCAAATTTGCCTGTTGCTGTCCAGGGCATGACCATCCTCCCAGTCACCTAGGCTCACAATCTAAGTGTCCTCCTGGACTCCTCATTCTCAACTTTTCTATCCAAACTGTTGCCCAGGCCTGACATTTCTACCTTCATAACATCTCTTGACTATGCCCCCTTCCCTCCTCTGATACTCCAAGCACTCTTGTGCAGGCCCTCATCACCTCATGCCTGCACTATGCCTAGGTTCTCTCCTTCCAGTGTGTACATTCAGCTGACACACTGATCTTCCCAAAGTACAAGTCATATATACCCTTCTTCCCCTCGCTGAATAAACTTCAGGGGCTTCCTATCATCTCTACGATCAAACACAGAATCCTGTTTGCCTTCTAAAGCCCTTCATAGGGAGGGGCCAGGTTACAGCCCCTTCCACAGCTCTGGATTCAGCGATGCTGCACTGGCTTCCTCCAAGCCCCAGTTAACTCCCCACCTTCTGCAGGAAGCCTTTTCAAGTGCTCCTTAATCTCAGTGCCTCCCCTCTGAGACAACCTGTCTTTAGCTTCTTTGTGGATCTCTGTCTGCACCAGACTGGGAGAGCAGGATTCTTTTTTGTCTCTCTTTGTATCCCCAGCACTTAGCACAGTGCCTGGCACATAGCTGTTGTTGTTCATTCTTTGTTTTTGAAAAGGGCCGATGACTTCATGGGTGAGGTCTTGTGCGTGTGAATGGGTTAAATGAGGCCGAGCTATGAAAAGTCACCAGCCTCACTTCCTCCAGTCACTGAAGTCCATTAGTGGGACAAAAGTCAAGACCGGCACACATAGTAGGTGCTTACTAAATGCTTGCTGATTTGACTTTTTGCTGGACAAATATTTTTAAAATGTGCTCATTACCACCACGTCCTATTCCTGTGCACTATCCTCAGCGTGTTGGAAGAGCTCAGAGAAGGGATGCACCAGCTTCGGGGGGAGAACCCAGACGGCGAGAGAGATGAACACGGCGCCCATATGGTTTCCTGATGATTCTCTTTCCTGCTGTCCACTCTGCTTTCTGTCAACAGTAATGAAACTCATTCGAGCAAATGACATACAATAATGGTTTAATTAGCTACAGTGTCACGCTCCAATATACACCAAGAAATCACTTCCAGATGGGGAACATGAAGACATTTACGACAAAAAAACACCATCCTTTTATTGGAAGGAAATTTACATCTTACTTAGGTGTCCAATTTGAGGGCTCCAGAAGCACCCAGTTTGATAAATACAAGGAAATAGGAAACTATTTTACATAAAAGAAGACAAACATGTCCTTTATGTCGACTGGCTTTCTAATACGCCCGTGAATTCAGTATTTGGCTCTACTCTCTTACCACCACCATGCTCATTTTGAATAAAGATCCCGACCAGAACAAGACACACAAACCATCTGCCTTCACCCTCCAAGCAGCCTGGTTCTATCAGGCACCGTGGCTAGTGTATCTATAGCATTTCAATACAAACCATGATATAAGTACCAACATCTGGCAGAGTTTGCTGGCTCCCTCGGCTGATTGGCCAATAGTCTGCTGGATCGTTCCAGGGCGAGCTGACGAGCTTTGTTACACTTGTCTTTGGGAGAATATCTGCTAGTGAGCTTGCTCAAATGAACTGACTGCATGTGACAAAGTGGCGTGGGAGGTAGGGCGAAGCAGCTGCTGAGTGCTGATGTGCAGGCCAGTAAGCCTGGCTGGCTGTTTTTGGGTGGCGAAAAACAAGACCCCGACTAACTCATTCTGAAGTTCGAAGTGGAGGTCAGAACTCTCCATGACTGTTTTTTAACGCAGGATCCCACCACTCATCAGTTCCGACGTCCGAGCTATAGATAACGTCCCCAATCTGACTTCTCCAGCCTAGGCTCTTCCTGCTCGGTTGAGGTTTATTGATTTTTCACTCTAAATAATCCAAATGAAAGAACAAAGCACTGATCCAGCCCGAATGGAAGGCATCCCTTTTGGGAGATTGTAAATGACCAACATTATAGGCAGATATTTGGCTTGAACCACTTTCAAGTGTTCAGGATTTCCTTTCTTCCCTAAAGGATCTGGGAAATGGAGAAGAGTAGGCACCTGTTTAGAGTTAACCAAACAACAAAGCTGCCAAGGGATGCCCTCGTCAGCAGGCTGCTCAGAAGTAAGGGCAATGCTGCTGATCTACTGTTCTGGGCTTGAACATCAAAAGAGCCTAGACTGTGAAAAAAGTCAGGCTCCAGGCATGGGCCATAACATCGACATCAACTGTAAATTTAAGCAGCGAGCAATCAGCAAAGAATATTGTTTGTGATGTCTGAACTACCTCGAACATACAAGAGATACATTTTGGTTAAAGAGCCAGTGAGATATCTGTTTAAAGAGGGCTCTCCACACCACCACGACACAAAGCCCATCTGTAGTGTTCAGCTCGGGGAATGCAGCACTTCATCTGAGACCTACTGACTCTTGTTGGCCTGTCAGAGAGGAGGTGCTGGAGACCCAGGGCACTGAGGGGTAAATGCATCTTGGCAGATCATCCCAGAAACGGACCACTGGGAATGAAACGGCCTCACTAAATACTGAGAACTGGGACTTTCACAACCTGCTGAGTCAGCTAGCTGAAGAAACCACCTGGACACAGAAAAGAATCAGAGATGGACCGAATTCAAACCAACCATCCCAAATATGGTGGGAAAGGGTGGAAGGGAGATGCTATCAACTCCCAAGAAAGGAAGAAGTAAATTCAGTTGATGTCAGCTGAATTACCTCTCCAAAGCCAACCCTGTTACTAGCCTAACACCGCTGAAATTCGTCCATTGCTAGGTCAGTCCCACAGCAGTCATCTGTTTACCTAGCCTTTATGTCAAAATCAAATTATAAATATTCTCCCAATCCCAAATTTTCATGTTTCCCCATCAATGTCCTGCAGTCTAAGAAGGCCAGGAGCAAAAAGCCCCCTTAATTAGCAAGAAAGGATAAAAACCAATGAAATGAATTCAGAAGGCCAGAATTGGGACCAATGAAACACATCAGGGAAACAGGCTAACAGGATAGAACAATTAGTGGAGAGGGAAGAAGAAGAAGAAGAAGACGAAGAAGAAAAGCCTATTTTTTGATTTTCAAACTCGGGTATTCTCTGAATTTCTCAGAACTCTTCCTCACCCTTTCCCCCCTTTATAGGTCAGGTTGGCCTCCAGCTGATATCGGATGTGTTGCAAACAAAAGGCTGCATCTCTTCCTTCCTTCTCACATTCCCTCTGAAATATATACACCTGAATAAAGGACATAGACCAATATAGGTCACCCTTATCCTGCCATCCTTCTCAGAGGTGACCCCAAATTGGCTTCCAATAAAGTTCGGTAGTAACAGACATTTCACACTTTCTGTGGCCACGGGAAATGATTTCCTAATATTGAGGAGGAATCATTTTTCTCTAGGAAACCAAAGGGCTATTGTGTTATTATCTCTAAGAGCAAGTCAGATTAGTGAGAGAGAGTCCATGGAGATGGCTAGGGGCAAGGAGGGGCTGGTACAATGGGCAGGCTAGGAGGCCTAAAAGCCAGTTCTTTCAGACTAGTATCTCACTTCGTGAGCCCTTGGTGCTGTTTTCATTAGTAATTAAATAAGATGGCATTCCAGTTATGTATGTATATAACATCTGCTACTTCAAATTCATCTTAGGGATGGACAGCTATAAGGACTGTCTCTGAATTAATAGGGTGTGGGGAATGGGTGGAAAAGCGATGGAGACAGTGGTTTTCCCACAGTCCCACCTAGTAGGCTTCAATCCACCAAGTGAGATTCCTGGTTTTGCCTCCCACTCAGCCCAAGCCCCCTCCTAAGAAGCCAAGAGCTACTGGGGCTGAGGGAGGGGGGAGAAAGGGAGAGGAGATGAGCACAGAAATGGGAATGGGAAACACAGTTCTGCAACCCTACTAAGTAAGAATGTCAAGCAGAATCCTTTCCTCAGAGCAGATGTCTGTCTGCTCTCACAATGACCCCAATATATCCTCAGACACTCAGCCTCTAAGGGCCTGGCCCACAAGCAGAGGGACAGCTTCCTTAGAAGGCTGTAGAAACCAGACCCTAAGCTGAAAAAGTTGGAAAGAGCAGAGACGTAACTTGGCCAAATGGCGAACCCAGGCCCAGGCAAACCGTAAGATGCTAGGAAAGCTGGCTTGGTGAGCGGGTGGGCATATCCCCAGGAGCAACTGTCATTCCACATGCTCAGGACTCAAGAGATCCCTCCACCGCAGCTCCAAAGCACTGCCAGGGGGCTAATCAGATAGAGGACTCTAGAAGGAGAGGAGGAAAAGGCATTTTACTGCAGAGTTATCAATGGGCAGTTTCAAGGTAAGGAAGGTCTGGTGTTAGTTGGGGGGATGCCTAGAGGTGACATGCAATGAGTCCCTAAAAATGACACAACAGTGAGAAGCCGGTGGATGAAAATAAAAAGCAAACTTCCACTTTCTCTGTCTGAAGACTCTGTCTTTAGGAATTAGAGATGGTTTTGAAACAGTGCCCGCTAACAGGGTCCTGAGCAGTGGAAGACAGAACCCAAACCACGCTCTTCTTTTTCTCTCATCAAACCGGCTTCGTAGCATAGGGAAGGAGTCACCACACAATACGGCAAATGTACATTGACAAACCCAAATTTCCCAGGAAAACATGAGGGGCTGATGCTGATCTGAGAGCTGGAGAGAGGAGAGGCGAGCCCTAAGGGTCTTCCGAAACAGCTGCCTAGTGAGTGTTAGATGCACCACTCTCTGGCAAAGGGGACCCGGGCCCCTCTCCTGCTTGCTTAGAGTCTCTTTTTGATGAGTTTCTCCAGTTTTCGGATACGGGATGATTCTTGTTCAGGTGTCGGCGCTGTCAGGGACGTGGAGCCAGGACCCTCTGATGCTGACGGTGGGGTGGGAAGCCGCTGGCGGAAGAGTTCCAGCATGCTGCTCTGCTCGCTTCTCTTAAGACCCTGGGGAGAGAAAAGAGCCCATGACGTCAAGGTCCTCACACTGCTGAGAGAGGAGCACATGCCACCTGCACTAGGATGTGGGTTCAAGAAATGGCCTGGTGGGGCAGTTAGGTGGCTCGGTGGAGAGCACTGCTGAACCCAGAGCCCTGGATTCAACAGGACCTGAGCTCAAATCCGGCCTCAGACACATAATACTTCCTAGCTGTGTGACTCTGGGCAAGTCACTTAACCCCACTGCCTAGCAAAAAAAAAAAAAAAAAAAAAAGAAATGGCCTGGATGCTCTAGGCCAGTCTCAGGCCCTCCTTCAGATCTAAACACACTCCAAAGGGCTGAGCTACTACAGGGCATCAAAGAATCCTATCCTGTCCCATCCCCTCATTTTACAAAGGAGGAACCTGAGGTGAGATGAGAGGGGTGAAAGGTTAATGCGAGAGGTCAAAGGCTAGTAACAGAGCTGGGATTTGGGCCCCGGGGCCATGACCCTTTCTAGCATTCTTTCCTCTAGCTCATGCAACAAAGCTGTGGCACAGGCAAGGGAGAAGGAACAAAAGAAGAGGGAGGAAGAGAAAGGGAAGAATAGGAAAAAAGAAGGCAAAGAGGGACACGCCTTGGAGGGGCTGGGAAGGCCTGGCTCTGACCTTCATGTCCAGTATCTTCTGGAAGGTTTCTGTGTTGCAGTCTGTCAGGAGTTTGATGAGGTTGTCCACAAACACCACCAAGGGTTCGTGAGGGGCCATCACCACCTGGGCGGGGAGACAGAAGAAGCAAACAGTCTGGGAGTCTGAGGAAGGCCACGTGTCTCCCCAAGACCTGGCGGCCCACCAACCACCAGGAGTCACCACCACCGTCTGACACTTTCTGTGCCTGGGACACAAGTCCTAAAGGCCACAAACGGGCATTTATTTTACCGCCTCCACTTTTGCTCTTGGCACCTCACTGATCCTGAAAGGAAAAGGGGCCCACAAAATGGTCAGACCAAAGTTACATTATTTTCTTTTACTCTTGTGCAAATGGAAGGAGAGTCCTGGCTTTCATGTTTTCTTGTTTTTTAAAACTAAGAACACAAATTTCAATTTAATTATTATATATTACCTCCATGAAACTGTTCCTTTAGTTAAACAAACAAAAGAGAAACAGCAAATAATTGATGCCACCCCCTCCGGGTGCGCCTGTGTGTCCGTGCCTCTCTTTGAAGCCAACACCAGCCAAGCTTCACGTGCTATCCCACCATCTTCTCGCTATCCACCAAGCCACCACACTCATGCCCCCCCCATTTCTAGTTCTGACCATAACCAAACCAATGCTGCAGGGAGTCACTCTATGACCCTGTGGCTCAACTCATCTTCACCACGACTTTCCAACCCAAAATGTCCTTCCTTGGCCCCTTCTCTGTGCATTAGAATGGAAGCTCCTGAAGGAAGGGCCGGTTTCAATGTTTTCTTCTCAAGATTTAGCACGGTACTTGGCACACATCAGGCACTTAACAAATGCTTACTTCATCAATTCCTGTAAATCTGCACAGCCATCAACCCCAAAGAGTTAAAATTAAGCAAATAAGAGCTATACGAAACGGGCACAGACAGAAAACCTAACTGTCAGCAGAGTCCCCTGACTCCTGGCACGGTCTTTACATCCTCCAACATATAATCTTTGGCAAAGAAGCGCTGAGCTGGCTAGAAAGAGTCAGAGCAGTGTCTGCCCTCCCGCGTTTACAGTTTAACAGTAACGCCCAATTTTTTCCATTTTGTTCCAGAACACTGAACGTGAACTTTCCCCATCAGTAGCTTTGCCTCCCTAATTATGTTCCTTGGCCCTATGGCAGCTAAGGTGGTGCCTAGAGCAGTGGTGTCCAACTCAAATTGAAACAGATGCCTCTGGGTGGTATATTGATTTAGAAAATTACAAATTAACATTATCTATTTTGTATTGTATTTTAAATTATTTTGTTAAACATTTCCCAATTACATTTTAATCTGTGAGTTTGACACCCCTGGCCTAGGGGCCCAGTCTGAGATTACAAACTTTCTGGGGTTAACCCACACACCAAAAAGAGAAAAGGCTGAACAAAGAAAGTCACCTGCTGCCCGCCCCAGCTGGACTTGGGTCTCTGCTTGCTCGTCACCTACTTACCCGATCACTCCTGGAGGATGGCAAGATTGAGTGCCAGAGAAGGTACCTGAGAGATCATTTGTTCCAATCTCCTCATTCTACAGGAGAGTAAACTGAGGCCCAGAGCTGATTTGTCCAACGTCATCAAGAAAAGAAACAGAGGGGCAGCTAGGTGGCGCAGTGGCTAGAGCACCGACCCTGGAGTCAGGAGGACCTGAGTTCAAATCTGACCTCAGACACTTGACATTTAATAGCTGTCTGACCCTGGGCAAGTCACTAAACCTCACTGCCTAGCCAAAAAAAAAAAAAAAAAAGAAAGGAAAGAAAAGAAAAGATAAGAAACAGAGTTAGGATCCAGGCCCAGGTCCTCTGACTCCAGCTGGGACCAGAGGAGCAGCATAGTTCTCCAACACAGTTCTCCTCAGAAGAAACCACCTTGGGGGAAGCAGGAAGGAATGAAGGGGAAGAAAGGGTGTCCCAGAAGCCCGCAGCTGACAAAGGGCAGCTGGCCCCTGCTGACGGACACCGTGGCTGCAGGAATGTTGGGGGGGGGGGGGGGGTGTAACCATCACAACCACCGACCATTTTTTCTTCAACTCTCTCCTCTCCTCTAATCACAACCTGGTCGTCCCAACCAGTGGTAGATGGGAGGCAGACAGGGAAGGCTACAGTGTCATGCCCTTTTTCTGTGCTGTCAATGCCATTCTCCTAAGAAGCCAGAGTTTGCTTCAAAGGAATTTTAAAAGCTCGACACACAAGCCGTTCATGGCCAGCTTCAGTTACTACAACATTTGTTCTAGGATCGTTTCACCGGCCCCAGGTGTAGATGGCAGAGCAGCACTGTGAAGGAGCAGGTAACAGTTCGCTGGGCCTGGAATGCCTGCTGTAAACTAAGTGGGTCACTGATTTTCCCACCGACGACCTCATCAAGACATGCTATTAGTGTTGGCCGCACCACAGACCTCTCAGCAAAGGCTGCCTCATTACACCAGAAAATGAGGGCGGGAAGGAACAAGCCGTTACCTTGAGGATCATCTCGGCCCGGGTCATGCCCTTCACGACAATTTTGGTGTAACTGGCAGGCGCTTTCCTCACCACCTGGGAGCCAATGGAAGGCAGATCCAGGAGGACCATCTTCAGAGAATGGGTATCCAGCAGCAGCTGCAAGAACAAGAGAGGAGCCAGCCAGATCAGTGCCCAGCTCCCAGGCCAGCCCTGGCCACTGCTGGTGGCTACAGGGCCGCACAGCTGAACTCTAAGCACGCCTGGTGTCTACGTCAGTCAAACGGAAAACTTCGTGTAATAGGAGAATCAGCATCATTCTGCTGTTAGGTTTTTTTTTTTAAAGACAGTGTCCTCACCTCACCTGGGCTGCAAGTGTAGGGGCTGTTTATGGCCCAGGTCCACCAGAGACTGGCATGGGAACTTGGACCTACTGGTTCCAACCTCGTCCTCCTGGCCCTCTCTGCGGCTCCCAGGGGCTCACCACGATGCTGGACACTTGCTGGCATAGCCCACAGCAGCTCAGAACTCCTGAGCCTGAGAGATCTGCCAGGCCCGCCTCACCGGCAGCCCTCAGGGAGCATTGAGCTGGCTCAGAGCTGGGACCCGCATCCTGCCACTGCCCTACACTGTCTGCGTGACCTTCCCACTTGGTCCT
Source organism: Vombatus ursinus (assembly GCF_900497805.2). NCBI lineage: Eukaryota > Metazoa > Chordata > Mammalia > Diprotodontia > Vombatidae > Vombatus > Vombatus ursinus. Next base: position 23,631,614 of record NW_020954546.1, read on the forward strand.
CCAAGACTAGAAGGTGCAAAGAAGGCTGGCCCAGACTAGAGAAGGGCATTTCCTCACCTGGGACCCGGTCCCTCCCCCTGTGTTCTACCGGTCCCTTTTCCCTTTTCTGCTTCTTCCTGGGTCTCAATGGCAGAGAGGGCAGCTGGAGGAAAGCATGACATTCTGCAGGCTCCTTCTGGTGCCAGCATAGACAGACACAGAGTTGAGTCACGAAGACCTCAGATCTGGGGAGTAGTTGTGCCAAGCACGGGGGGCCCCCACAGCCCGGGCCTCCCCACGTCCCCGTGGCACCTTCTCCTCACCTCTGGTCTCTTGGAACCTCTCAAGGGCCCGAGTCTATCTCTCTGAAGCTTTTCCTGACTCCCCTCGACCCCCAGCTGCTGGTGCCCTCCCCCCCAAAACCACCCTCCCACCACGCTTTCTTCAAGGCAAGCACTGGGAGCTGGGCTTCCAGAGTCCTGCTACACACACAGTTAACACCACCTGCCTCCTGGCCCTGCTTCCAGACACCTCAAGATTGAGCAACACCGACCGCCAGCCCGAAGAGCCACAGAGACTGTGGACCTTCGAAGGTTCTGCTCCTCCCACCTACTGATCCTCTGCCCAGACTCATTCCCAAGGGTGGCATCCTTCAGCCCCCCTTACCTTCTCCAGCCGCCTAGGGTCACCCCGTCTCTGTCCACCTCAACTCCACACCACTAATAGCCACTCCCGATCTCTTTCCCTTCCCCGTGGCTCTCGCCTCGCCTCCACCTCCAGCACTCATTAAGCCTTGGCTCCCAGGGGTGACGCTGCATCTCTGGCCATCTCTTCATTCCTGGCTGCATCCTCCCTTATGCTCCTGACTCACTAATTGCAGGGAGGGTGTCAGAAAGACTCTCTGCCATGCGCTGTCACTCCCAGACTCTTTCCTGACATCACTCAGCAATGTCTCCCCCTTCGAGGTTCGCTGTATCTGTGTTTTCACCCAGCCCAGATCCTGTTGGTCATCTGATAGGGACCAGGACATGTCCTTCCTCTCCTTTCTCTGTGAGTTCAGTGCCCGGCTCAGTCTCGCTCTCCTACCAACGTGCCCTCTACCGCCCTCCCATGACCCACTCCTCCACTTCAGCACACACACAGGGGCGGTCACAGCCCACCCCTCCCACCTGCACGCTTCCATATTCAATGGCTGAAATTCCACGATCTGTTCCCAGTCTTTTCTCATGCCATTCGTCCCCTACCACCTCTCAACCTACTTTTCATCCTCCCCTTGACCCTCGGCAGACTCCCCGCCCATCCCTCCCGTACTGGTTGCACGCTCTTCTCCGCCTGATACACGATGACCCATCTTCCACTCCTTCTTCCCTTTTTTCTCTTCTCCTATCATGGAGGTGACAACCTCTGTCCCCTCACTCCCCCCACATCCAATCAGATGCCGCGTATCATCATTTCTGACCCTATAACGCACACCCCCGTTTATGTCTTTGCACGGCCACTCATCCGGATTACCAGCATCCTTTCGTCGTTGGTCTCCCGGCCTCGAGTCTCTCCCCATCCACTCCACCCTCCACAAAGCTGCCAAAGTGGTTTTTAAAAAGTGCACTTCTGATCTTGTTATGCCTCCTCCTCAATAAAGTCAACGGCTCCCCACTGCCTCTAGGATTGAATATGAACTCCTTTCCCAGGCACGTGAAGCTCTTCAGAACCTGACTTCTTCCGAGTTACAGCCCAGTCGTACTGGGGCACTTGCTGTTCCTCACAGATGACATTCCATTTCCCATCACCGCACCTTTGCACTGGCTGTTCCCCATGCCTGTAGTGTGGGCACTTCCTTCCCTCCTCTATCTCTTACAATCCTCAGCTTCTTTCAAGATTCAGTTCAAACTTTTAAAGGACTTTCCTAGTTCTCCCCCTCTTAGGCTACTTTGTATGCACCTCGCCCACGTCAGTTCTCATCTATGACGACTGGTTTTATCCCCAGTGACGAACACGGTACTTGGCACACAGGAGGTACTTCATTAGTGTTTGCCGAATTTGCGGAATTCTGAACGAGGGTGTGAGACGCCTGTGAATCCATCTATTAAGCTCCATGCACCTTGGTAAGGTGTGCACAAGGACAGCGAAGGCACTGAAAGGTGAGTAACTCAAACGTTTCAACGCTAACCCAGAAGAGAAGACAGACCAGGTAACATAAAAGAAGCCTGCTCTTCCTTTCTATGGAGGCTCAAGCTTTACAGCGAATCCTGAGTTCAGGCTCCATCAATTTCTTGGCAAAGCAGAGCCGGCTGAGATTAGGCTGAGCCGCAGTTTTGAATTTCACGGCCTTCGTTACGGCCTGGGTCACAACCTCCCCATAACAGGGTGGATCTGTTCTGGCCTCTGAGTCTCCCTTTGTGAACCTCCTGTCTCAGCTCCACAGAAGACACGAAGCACAGGCTGCTCAAGCCACGCGACCCACCCTCGGGTTTCCAAGGCTGGGGATTGTCTAGAAAGGTAAATATGGGCCGGATGCAACGAGGCCTGAGAATGGCAAAAGGGGCCACCGCCCTGCTTCTCACCCATTTCTCTTGATTCTCCTGCTAATACTTGGTCTCCCTAGCACCACTACAGCTATGTCTGCAATCTGAGAAAAAATTAAATAGGATTCAAGAAGAGTTTTCTCATTTATGAGTGAAAGTACAACTGACTGTTCATGCTACTTAATCAAATTGACATCCCTCACCCACACACCTCACACCCACCAGGATGGCTTTACCCTGGTGCTGAATTATTCAAATGCTCTTTTTGGGGTAGAAACAGGGAGAAGGGAGAGAGGAGAAAGACAGAGAGGGAGAGAGACAGGAGAGAAAGGATAAAGGGAGAGAAGGGAAGGAGAGAAAGGGGTTGAAAGGAAGGAGAGGGAAAAAGGGAGAAAGAGAAGGTAAAGAGAAAAGAAGGAGGAGGAGGGAGGGCAAACCTGAGAAAAACAGATGAGGTATTAGATTGATGTAATAAAACAAAAAGATTGTGGTTATCAGACATGAAATCCTTTAAGTCAGCTACAATGACTTGGCAAAGCTGCAGACACATGAAAAACATTTTTTTGGTGTGAATCTACTTTATGCTTCCAGTGGCCTCAGCAAGTCTGGGGTCAGAAATACCATACCAGAGTGTGATCTGCTCAAGGGGACAGGAATCCAGGAATCACCCAGTGTCATTTCTGATTGCATTCAACAGTGAGTGAACAGACTCAACAGCCTAGAATCCCCAGATTCATATGCTAATGAAACTGGAGACAACATGTTGGGGCATTATTCTGCTATTTCCAATGGAAAGAATTAGTTCTCTGTGTTGAATATGCAAGAGTCAGGGGTTTCGGAACACTGGTGGAAATCTTAGAGTCTGTGAGACTCCGTCAATGGCTGATTCAACTTAACCTCCCGGGACACTTGCTGGGATCGTGTTTCAACTTCAATGACTAGTTTGCTAACCTCCGGGGCAGGGCACAGTGGAGATGTTGTGGGGCATTGACAGCCATTGGTAAGACACAGGCCTTCTCAGAAATCTTAGACCCCAGCTATGAAAAGAAAACACACATATGAAATAATTCACAAAGAGAACTCACAGAGCCACTAGCTACACTTACTAGTTCAGAACAATCTAACAGGAGGAAGGCTGGGGCCCGGTAAAGGCCCTTCCTTCCAACTTGGCCATTCCTGCTTCTGCCTGGAACTACATTACAAAGGGGGACCTAGGCCCTGTTCAAATTCACATCATACCCTAAAGAGGTGGAGCCAATAAGGCAGATGAGGAGAACACCAAGTCTGTCAGGACTGAGAAGACACAAAGGACAAGCTGTGGGAGGATGGGCTTTATGTGACATGCTTCTTGGAGGAAGAGAACAGAGTTTCTGAGCATCTCCATTCCCCATAAAAAAGAAGTTTACCTCTGCCACCACAGCCCAATGAGGCTTCAACTGGACAAATGTGCATAAAGAGTCCACTACAGGTAAGGAATTGTGTGCTGGGGGAGAGGGCACAGAGGCAAAAACACAACAGCCCTGCCCTCAAAGAGCCTCCAATCCACAAGAGGGATAGCTCATCCGTTAGCCCCTTATAAGCGGCCTCCACCATAACACAGCCCATCTCTGCTGCGGTTACCTGGATGATAAACCAGGAACAAACCTGTCACATTTTCCCACCTCACACTATGTTCCTGAAGAAACAATGTCAGGTGGAATATGCCTACAGTTTCTAAGGTTATTTTATGCAATCATATTTTTACAAGGGATGTCCTTTAGGAAACTACCTGCAGCCACCTCTGCCCACCACGCTAGCTTTGCAGGCCTTTTAATAAAGGACCCTTGAATTTCTTCCTCTCCTTTTAATTGGAGGTGGCCAGTCAGCACGTGCTAGAAGAGCATTCCAAACAAGAATCCTCGTTACCCTCGCCGTCACCGGCGTGGACTCATCATGGGCACCCAAGTGAGGCCACCTGGTGGTTTGGGAGCATGTCGCAAGCCAGCGTTTGCCTCACCTGTTCCGCTCCCACCATGCTAATTGGCTTGCACTTGAAGAGATGGTTGATGAACTTGGGCATGAAGGAGCTGTGAAAAGAGGTCAACACGTCAGAAAGCGTCTCCTGGGTTAGAGCGCTGTCCGCTCATCTTTAAAGCCCACCCTCATCCTCGTTCCTCAGACCCACAGGAAGGGGAGCAAATACATTGACTGGATACGAATCGCACACACGCCTGCAACTACACAAAAACAGAAAACAAAACCGAAGACTGGGGAACTTCAGGCGGATTTGGAGAGAGACACAGAACAAATGTGGTTTGTTTACTGTCTCCTAATATGCTCAGTCTTCCTTTGTGAAGCGCTACGAGTTTTATGTAAGATTTTATATGTTTATTTGATAACGAGAGGGGTAGCCTGGTGCTGAGCCTCAAGTCAGGTGGTCAAAACCACCTCTGACATTTGCTGTGTGACCCTGGCCATGTGACATCACCTTGAACACTTAATTTACACTGGTTCGGAACACCTTCACTACCAAAATCACAGGTTCTTTGCTTACATTCAATTACATGCAGTTGGGGTTTTTTGGGTTATGTGTTTTTGATGGTTATTAAGTTTATATTTTAAAATTGAATTCAACTAAACATTTATTAAGTACCTCTCCTACATGAGGCACTATGCTAGTGCTTGGGATATAAAGATAAAAGGAAAGGCTCTGTCCCCAGAGAGCTTACATTCTATCAGGCGACTGGACATGAGAGAAGCAAGTCAAAAATGCAAAGTCTGGACCAGAGGAACCTCCGGGGGAGAGCAGTCTCACAAATTGGGGAAGACTCCAGAAGTCCCCAGCACAGAGGACTGAGCTCTGTCTGCAGATGAAGCCATTATAAGTCTCAGATGCAGAAATGCCAAAGGAAGCGCTATGAAAGCAACTCGGAGTCTAAAGGGAGAACCCAGAAGGGCCTTCGCCTCTGGTCTGGTCACGCTGAGCACAGGAGACTTACTTCCAATAGCCGAAGGCACCCCTCCCAACTCTTCCAGGTTGCAGCAGCGGTTAACTGTGTCCGGCGCACGGTGCTAAAGGAGGAGGGGAAGGAAGGCGGTGCTCGGCACAGGGAGTGGGAACAGTGACCACTGGAGTTAAAATTCTAATTGATGCTTGCTCCCAGTAGGATCCTGGGTAGGTCAATTAACCTCAATAAGTCTCAGTTTCCCTCCTCGAAATAGGGGAGAACCGACGGCCCCTTCAAGATCCAGAGCTTCGGCCCTACGGTCTGGTTGTTGCTAGAGAAGGACACAGGGAAGAAAGCCGAGGATCAAGGAGAGACATCTCTGATTACAGACTGGAGGGCGGAGTGATGGCGGCATCGGAAGGAAGGCAGGTCCCATCTCACGACAGACGCTGTCTCGGCTTTGCAAGGGGCGCGAGGTCACGCCTTTCTGAGCTCTCCCTTTAGACTGGATCTTCCTGAGAGGAGGAGCTTTTACGCCCCACCTCAGTGGGGGCTTCATGGGACATTTAAAGGGATGTGGCACCCCTAGGACATTAAGGCTCGTGCTGGGACTGGCTGAGAAAATGGATTTCTGAGTTCCCTTTATGTGCACTAAGGCAAGCAAGCCCCTGTACAGTCCCCGTAGGAGGTTTTAAGCATAATAAATTTTCACTGAGACAGAATTTCTAACAGTGATTATGGGGAGCGTCAGGATATGATTTATCAGGCGGTGCTCTTAATGCAAACTAATGAGCACCCAGAGAGAGAAGAGGGAATGTTGGCTCTCAGTTCATTTGCCACAGTGCAAACATTAACACCCTGCTGGAGATCCCACCATATCCTTTTCCTGACAGACCAGAACTGAAGTTGACTGTAAAACCCAGCCCAACCCTGTTATTCCTTAAAGATTTGTTGTTGAGAAAAGCAGGGGAAAAAACAACCTCAAAGACTTAACTGAGTACAAACTGGGAGAGAAATCTGCAGGCGAGGTGCAGGTGCGTGCCTCGTCCCTGGGGAGCCCACGGCAGTGTCGGTCAGCACTGGAGGACCCTGCGGGAGCCTGTCCCCTCTTCAAAGGCCTGCATGCTACTCAGCTATTCAGAGCTACCTGACTCTTGGACAGGAGCTCGGCATTTTTTCTGTGCCACAGAATCCTCTGGCAGTCTAGGGACGCATGTGGACCAGACCCCTTCTCACAAGGATGTTTGTTTATCTTCACTCATCACTGAAGGAAATGCTAAATTTCAGTTGCAGGTTAGTGAAAATAAATGCAGTCATTTTTCCCATCCAAGTTCACTCCCCCCTCCGAAATGTATCCACAGCCCCAGTGGGGGAAGCCCAGGTTAAGAAGGCCTGTTTTATGTACTGGAACTGGCACATTCTCAGGGGAAGCCGGAAGTCTGGAAGACCGGGCTGGAGTCAGGCAGCACAGCGCCTATTACTTCAAGGGGCCAACATTCCTATGTTCAAACTCATGCTTGGAGAAAGCTGCGCTCAAGTTCCTGGAGACCACAGGGACCTGTCCATGGGCACTCGCCCTGGGCTTTCCCCACTGCAGCTGTCTTCACCCACTTACACGGCACATGTGTCACTGCCTATTAGTATTTGGCTTTGTACCACGTGCCGTAGCTGGGCATCCCGATCAGGCACAATAAATGTCTTAGGATTCTAGGGTCACAGATCCTGAGCTGGAAAGGCCCTCAGAGACCACCTCATTTTACAAGTGAGGGAACTGAGGCCTTCATCTGACCATCTGGTCCAACTCCCTCATTTTGCAGGTGAGGAAACTGAGGCACAGGGAGGTGAAGGGACTTGCCTAGCATCAAATGAGCAAGAAGCATCAGAGGTAGGATGACTGCTTTTGCCTTTCTTTGTAGTCCCAGCTCTTAGCACGGTATCTAGCACACAGTGGGTGCTTGTGATAAACGCTGGGTGGATGAGTGATTGAGCCAATATCCTACGACTGGGGGCTCTTCTGCTACACCACACCTCCTGGGAAACAAGGATGCATTCAGAAGAGTTCCAAATATACAGGAGGCACCAAGGAGGAAGCAGGCACAAAGCCAGAATAGAGACTAGAGGTTCTTGACCTTGTGTGCATCTTGGATGCTTTGGGCAGCAGCCTAGAGACGCTCAAGGACCCCTTCTCAGAACAGTGTCTGCAAATGTATACGTACAATACACAGGACAACAAAGGAAACCAAACACCAGGGTTGGCAGAAATAAAGGTGTCACTTTTTTCAGATCCAAGTTCACAGACTCCTTGAAATCTACTCAGACTGGTCCATGGCCTCTGCGTTAAGAGCCCCTGATAGAGAATCTACGGCCTCTGTTTTTGAAGAGTTTCTAATATAGTTGAGGAGACAAAATACCACAAAAAATGACTAAAGAAAGTTCTTGACTACGTACACCAAAAGACTGGTGTGGTTCAGACAAAACCTCAGATCAGAACGACAGCAGCATCTATATAGCGCTTGAAGGTTTGCAAAGCATTTTACAAACATCTCATCTGATCCTCAAAACAAACCTGGGAGGCAGGTGATATCAGGATCCTCATTTTTCAACTGAGGAAACTGAGGCACAGAGAGGCTAAATGACTTGCCAAGGGATATAGAGCTACTATATGTTTTCAAGTTTGAACTCAGGTTTCCCTGACTCCAGGGCTAGCGCTCTATCCTCTGCCATCTTGCTGCTGCTGATTCCCAAATCACTTCCACTTGGCTTTGTGATATTCTCTGTTCTTTAAAGGCCATATTGACTCTAATAATGCTCTTCTTAGACTAACACTGAAGTAAGTCTGCCTTCCTGGAGTGTGCCTGGGGGGGCACTGGGAAGAACCAGTCAAGAGTGCAAAGTGCGCATGTTTTGTGTTCGGTACCAAGGCTGCAGTGAAATCTCGAGATGCGACGCGGGCAAGTGCTGCCAGAAACACCTCAGGTTCATCATGTGTCTGATTTTTAATTAATTTTTGGTTGTTGCAAGTTCAGAAACCTTTTTCCTATTGCCAAATGGGGTTGGAAAAGTGCTGTGCTAGAGGACAGATCTGGCTTAACAAAAGGGCCAGGGAAGGTCCACAGGGCACTGGGTCACAATCAGACAATGGAAAGCACTCCACTTTTTTTCTTAAGAAAAGGTAAAATGGGGGGCAGTTAGGTGGCTCAGTGGATAGAGCTCTGGCCTTGGCATCAGGAGGACCTGAATTCAAATCCGGCCTCAGACACTTACTAGCTTTGTGACCCTGGGCAAGTCACTTAACTCCACTGCCTAGCCAAAAAAAAAAAAAAAGAAAAAAAAAGGTAAAATGGTTTTCTTAAGAAAACAGTAGAAAGAAAAATCCCAAACTTACTTTGCAAATTTGATGCAGAACTGAGTGAAGTACTTGCGTGTGGAGGCCAGGTTGTCTCGGATGATGGGGACATTCTGCTTTATGTGAAGAATCACAGAGGTGACATATGGACTCTGGTCACCAACGTGCTCAACATTTTGCCACTGCATCTGGAAAAAGGAGCACAGAGGGAGAGTTGTGAGTCCTGGAGCTAGGCAAGGGATAGGCTGCAAGGTGTAGCGCTTTTAGAGTTGGTGGAGATGGGGCAGGGGGAAGAGAAGGAGTCTGCAACCTTGGGAATTTCACCTGGTTCCTAAAGGAATCTGCCTGGTTTGCCCGAGTGCAGTAGGGTGTGGGATTGTCAAAGCACGACATAAGACATGTGCTGTTCTGAGCCCAGACGTCCATGCACAAAGGCCATGCCTTCTCTCATCTTGTTACTCAAGCCTGGAACAGTATCTTCATCTTCGACAAAACCACATCCACTTAGGGAATTTATACGCTGTTTTTTCAGGGCAGATCCAACTGGGGAATCCCATCTGTCTGTCAGCTACCCTGGCCCTTCTCGTGGGAATTACATCAATCCATCACACGAATTTTCTAAAACTTGAAATGACGGAGAAACAAATCTGAATGGATCCTTTGTGCACACTAAGACCCTATCTGTGCCATCACACCGTCTTTGAATGTATTCTCTTCTAGTCTGAGGAACAGCAGCAGCAGATGCTCCACATGGTACACTCGCTCCTAGTGCACTTCCAAAAACATCTTGTACCCTTGTTCATCTTGTACAGGACCATAACATATACCAAGCACAACTCTCTACCCAAAATGATAGAAGTAGAGTCTCCAGCCTTCTGTGGTCAGAGCCAAAGCTTGAGTGTTATTCCAAAAGAAAATAAAACCGGGGCAGTTGTTATTCCTGAGTATGCAAGCCATCAATGGTCCGCTATCAATTATCTGTAAGGTTGGACAGAACCCATGATGTGGTCCAAAGCAATAGATAACTGAAAAATATGACTTTCTATGGTTCCTACTCAACCCTGGTTATGTTTTGCTTTAGTGGATATGAAAGTGATTTGCACCATTTAAGTGTACAGGGATTGGACAACAGGGAGATGGAAGCCTGGTGCTTTGCTAGGAGGCTGGCAGAAGCCAACCTAGGATCAAAATCTGGAGGATGGGTTCCATGCCAAGTACTGAGAGATGACCACATGCTCATCCATCAAGGTCCAACTCAACTGATAGCTCCAGTCAATCAATCAATCAATACTTATTAAGAGCTAACTATGTGCCAGGCACTGTGCTAAGAGCTGAGGATTCAAACAGAGGCAAAAGACAAGTGCCTGCCCTCAAGGAGTTTACAATCTAACGAGGGCAACAACATGCACACAAATCTATACAAAGCAAGCTATTCAGGAACAATAAGAAATAACCCAGAGGGGTTAGTGAAGGCTCCCAGTAAAAGAGGGGATTTTAGTTGTGACCTAAAGGAAGTCAGTGAGGTCAGCAGTCAGAGCAGAGGAGGAAGAGGGTTCCAGGCGAGGGGGACAGGCAGAAAAAATACCAGGAGCCAAAAGATAGAGGGTCTTGTTCAAGAAACAACCAGGAGGCCAGCGTCACCGGATGGAAGAAGAATGCATGTTGGGGGGCCAAGATGTAAGAAGACTGGAAAGGTAGGAGGGCTCAGGTAATGAAAGGCTTTGAACATCAAACCGAGCATTTTGTATTTGATCCTGGAGGTGACAGGGAGCCATTGGAGTTGATTAAGTAGAGGGGTAGCATAATCACAAATTCGATGTAGGGAAATTACTCTAGTGGCTGATTGGAGAATGGACTGTAGTGGGGACAGACTTGAGGATGGTGGACCCACCAGCTGCTATTACAGCACTCCAAATGGGAGGTGATAAGGGTCTGCACCACAATGGTAGCAGTGTCAGAGGACAGACGGGGCATATTCGAGAGATGCTGCAAAGGTGAAATCGACAGGTCTTAGATCAGCTTGGATATGGGGGGTAAGAGATATGAGGAGCCCAGGATGACTCTTGTGTTGTAAGTCTAAGGAAATGGAAGGAGGATTTAGAGGAAAAGACGAATTCCATTTTAGAAACAATGAATTTAAGCTGTTTACTGGACATCCAGTTCAAGATGTCTGAAAGGCAGATGGAGGTCAGCAGAGACTCAGGAAGGAAACAGACTGGAGACTCATTAGAGTATAGTAATTAAATAGAGATGGTAATTAAATCCCAGGGAGCTGATGAGATCAAAAAGTGAAGTAGTATAGGAAGAGAAGAGAAGAGGGCCCAGCACAGAACCTAGAGGGGCACCTGTGGTTAGAGAGCATGATAGGGACTGGTCAGAGAAAGTAGGACAAGAACGAATACTATCCTAAAACCCTAGAGAGAAAAGAACGTCAAGAGGAAGAGAGTGACCAGCCATGTCAAAGGCTGCAGAGAAGTCAAAGAGGATGAGGACTGAAAAAGGCCTCTGGATTTGAAAACTAAGAGATCCCTGGTAACTTTGGGAACTCACCTCCAGTTCTTGCTCATGTGCAATGTTTCAGTCAGAAACTAGACTATAAGGGGTTAAGGAGAGAACAGGAGAAGAGAACGGAAGGGCATCTATCAAACGAGGACTTTAACTACAAAGGACAGAAGAGATCTGGGATGGCAGTAAGGATGGGAGCATCAAATGACGGATTTTTCAGGATGGGGAAGATGTGGGCAGGTTTGTAGGCAGCAGGAAATGAGCCCGGAGACAGGGAGACACTGAATGTAAGTGAAAGAGTGGGGATGGCAGAGGGGGCACTCGGAGGAGACAGGATGGAATGGGGTCATTTGAACAAGTAGAGGGGTAGCCTTGGCAAGGAGCAAGGCCAAGTCACCACGTGAGACAGCAGGGAAGGAGGAAATGAGCGCGCTCTCTCTCCTATGACCTCATGGTAACCAGTACCACTCTTAGGCACTTCTCCCAGGTGAATCTGCACGGCACTAATCTGTCCACAGGCTCTTTAATGCTCACTAGACCACCAACTCCTGGAGGACTGAGACTGTCTTATTTACCTCTGCAGCTCTTCTGGAGTTAACACAGAGTACATTACACAGGTTGTAATGAGCAATCTGAACAATTAGTTAACATCTGATGAATGAATGAAATCTAAAAAGAAAAGTCCAAAGTTATTCAAGGCCTCTCTCAGCCTGGGTGGGTCTCTGACTAGGATGACAGTATCCACCTCCACTCCATTTCTGTTTTGGAGCCTGGATCTCCCCCCTTCTCGCCCATGCTGGAAGTACAGTGGCCACTTATGGACCCAAGCCTGGGCTGACTGCACAGAAACTTTAGCCTACTCTGTTTTTCCAACCTGGGGGGGGGGGGGGTCTGCTCCTTCTTAGGCAGGCTGGTGGCCCACCAAATTGGTGCCAGGCTTAAGTGTGAACACCTACTTGGCCTTAGCTCTCCAGAATGCTGAGGCTTAAGGGATCCAGCAGCCTCATTCTTGCCAGCAGCAGGGACCACAGGAGTGCTACCACCACCAGACCATGCTCCACTCAGACCTTACTCATAGTTGGACGTGAGAGCTAAGGATTAGCACCTCTTCATGTCCTGCTTAAGTGTGGGTCCTTTAATAATGAGAAGAATGAAAGTAATAGAAGAATCCTGCTAAGCTGGCCTCCCAAAATGATGCTGACCCTTCCTTCAAAAGAATACCAAGCCAAATACTCTCTGTGCAGAAATGGAGGCACACAGTTCTGTGGTCTTAATGTTTCTTGGCAAGAAAATAAGGTTCTCAGAAGAAGGGGAAAAAAGACAGACGTTGACGCGGATGGTTTTGTAGCTTCTATAGAGCTCCAACAAACCCATGAACTAGTATTTCTCCATAAGAGCCACCAGTGCTATGCTGCTCCTCTAGGTGGGGGCTTCACACATGTGCAGGCCAGAGGATCAAATTTCCAACTGAAAAATATCTTAAGAACCATCTATTCAACCAACTCCATCACTTGACAGAGGAGAAAATGGAGGCCTAGAGGTTTAGTATGTTGCTCCAGGTTACACGGCCACTTTATGGCCAGAACCACGACAGACAGATACGTCCAGACAGGCCCAGAGGGCCTGGGCTGCTCCAAAGAGAACGTTTGTCCAGGCTCGGGCCCATTTTATGTCCTAACACTTCAAAACTTCAAAGACATGTCATTTTAACAATGTCATGCCCAAGCCAATCTGAACACCCTGATGCCTCGAGACGAGGCTCTTGATGAGCTGCCTCGGCTGAAAAACAGTGAACCACATGGTGCCCAGTCCCCTGGTGATCAGCCTCTCCACACTTCACTGGGCTAGTCCTTAGGGGAAGGGCACAAGGTCCATCCTGGGCACGTCCTCAAAGCCTTTCCAGGCCTGGCAGGTCTAGCCTGCCAGAGCTTGCCGTTGCGCAGGACCCAGGTCAGCTCCATCCCCTAATGAGGCCCTGGAGGAGAAGTTGTAACTCATCTCCAGTCCCTGCTATGTGTAATGTTTTCCTCATTACTTTTTTATCTTATTACCATGACTTTTCCTTCAATCTGATTTTAGGGAACTGACTCCACCCAAATGATGAGAAAATTCTTTAGGTGATGCCACATGATCTCATTAGGGAGAGGCCAAAACCTTCTTATGCCCTTTATGTCTCCATGTAATTTCTTCTCTCCCCACTCCCCAACCCTGACCTTATTTAACAAAATTAAAAAAAAAAAATTAAGACTGCGTGGGAGATGGAGGGAGGGACAAGGGTAATTATGCTATGGATATTTCCTAGGTGACTCTGGGATGTTTTCTTTGTAATCCCATCAATTCACAACTAGCAACAGCTATCAACACAGCAACAGCAGTATGGTATATATTGGCAGACTCAGACACGGGAGAATCGCCCATTCATAAGCACCTAATTAAAAACTGCAGTGTTTCCATTTGAGATAGAGAGACTCCTTCCTCCTCACGTCCCTTTCTGATCATTTGATAGGAGGCAGTCTGGTGTGGCGGACACAAAGACAGCCCCGGAAACGGGGAAAACTGGGCACACGTGATGGCTCCGTGACCTGGGCAAGTCACGTAATCTCTAAGTGCACTAGCAACTAAGACTCTATGTTGAAGAGGGGCTGACATGCACTGGCAGAGAGAGTTTCTTTACCTGGAAGTTCCCTCTACCAGGTCTAATCCCTGTATACACATACACATACACACCAAAGTGAGAAGTCTAACTACTTCTAATAATGGCTGGCCACCGTCAGTCCTGGCTGGGCACTTGGGCCAATATTTAACATGTCAAAAATCTGTGGGATTTCTGTGGGAACTCCCACACTGGAGTGGCCTGAAGCCAGTATCCACCTGAGCAGCTAAGTTGTAGAGGATCAGTGGCGGCTCTGAGAAGGGAAGGGGCTGCTGAGAAAGACGAGCTGCAGGATCGGAATCCAGACCTTTCTGACTCCAGGGCCAGCACTCTATCATCGTGCCATCCTGCTGCAAGGATCGCATCCATAAAACAAACAGGAGACAACTTAACACGACTTCCAAATATCCAAGCTAGCCAGTTAGTCTGGCTTACGGAAGTCGGGAAGCGGAGAGGTCAGTGTGGGCTGTCGGTAGGTCGAGAGACATTTATTTAGTGCCTACTATGTGCCAGGCCCTCTGCTAAGCACTGGAACTACAAATATGAAAAAGACAGCCAGTCCCTGCCCTCAAGGAGCTTACCATCTAAGGGGGAAGACAACACACAAAAGGAAGCTGAGAAGGGGGGTGGGGAGTGCTGATGAAGAGACAGATGGCCTAGGTGCCCTCCTTAAATGGAGGCTTGGGGAAGAGCTCTTTGCTCCACCTTCCAATGGACCCCATCTGAGCTGGATCTTGAAGGATGGTTAGGATGCAGATCAGTATTCCAGGCAGAGCAAACAGCATTAGAAGTGGGGCCTCTAACTTCAACTCCAGGACTCTGGCCATTAGGCTACATTGCCTCTTATAGCCACAAGAAGTCAATTTGCAGGAAAAAATGAAATGCCTCACACCGTAGCCAGTTGTGATTCTGTTAGCCAAGTTAAAAAACAACAACACTGATTCACGATTTCACTCATTTAAACAAAATGAGAATATATACTTTAAAATGCAGTGGGCCAAGGACGTTACCAATGCCTTTGTTGTTTGGCGAACACAGCTTTGGCATGTACCATGGGGGCTGTCCTGTCACTCACTGCCTCCAACAACTGGCGAATTACTTCAATGGCTTTGCCCAGTGGCTGCCCATTAGCTCTCCTGGCCAATCTGTGGCTTTACCTGTTAACATCCCCTGAAAAACAAATCTACTGGTAAAAGAAATCCAATCACTCTACTGGCCATCCAAAGTAGGTCTTGCTCCTTAAGGTGAGGACAATATAAATGTATTTGCATTTTTAAAGGGGGGCGGGGCGTAAACAGTAGCTCGACTGGAAGAAAGAACAAACATCATGAAAAGCCATCAGTGGAAATATGAGCCTAACTTCTTCTGGTAAACTTTGCTCCTGACATTTTCAATGGAGTTTTCCAACTTTCAAGTCTTGCCTTTTGTGCTTTTCTTGGGATTATTCCAGCTGGTATTCAACTGGCAATCGGTAAACAAGAAAAAACAATGTGGGAAGAAAGCAGGACCCAAGATGTAGGGAAACCAAAATTCCAGGAAAAGAAAGTAGTGACATGTTGATTGAGGAGAAAATGCTGCTAAGGCTGCCAGGATCAGCATTAACGAGAAAAGGTGGGAGGGAGAGGAAAGAGGAGGTAAGGGGAAGGATAGAGAGGGGAGAAGATGAGAAGAGTGAGAAGAAAGGAAAGGAGAGAAGGGAGGGAGAAGAGTGAAGGGAATAGGAAAGGGGGAGAAGAGAAGAAAGGGAGGGAGAGGAGGGAGGTGAAGAGAAGAGGGACAAAGGACGTGAAAAAGAAGAAAG
The DNA here is from genome assembly GCF_900497805.2 of Vombatus ursinus. NCBI lineage: Eukaryota > Metazoa > Chordata > Mammalia > Diprotodontia > Vombatidae > Vombatus > Vombatus ursinus. The sequence goes on from NW_020954546.1 coordinate 23,647,347, forward strand.
AGGAGGGAGAAGGGGGAGAAAGAAGAGAGAGAGAAGAAAAAAGGAAGGAGGGAAAGAAAAGAATGGTGGGACAGAGAGAGGGGAGACAGGAAGAAGGAGAGAGAGAGAGTGAGAAGGGAGGAAAGGGAGAGAGATGACTAGGAAGTATCATTCTTCAAAACGTCAGAAGGCAAAGCCCCAAAGGCAACAGTAGCTTTAAAAATAATGTTCCACACTGCACTGTTGGTGGAGATGTGAATTAGTCCAACCATTCTGGAAAGCAATTTGGAATTATACAAAGAAACTGACTAAAATACCCAGAGTTCTGCTGGGCATATACTCTGAGGAGGTCAATGATTTTCTTCTAAAGGCCCCATATGTAGCAGTATATTTGGCAGTGGCAGCCTCCCTCCAATCTGCTTTGTATAGGCTCTGCGTATGTACTGATTTATGGATCTATCACCTCCCCTTCTAGAATGTAAGTTCACTGAAGACAGGGACTCTTTGTCCCTGCCTCTCTTGGTATTCCTCAGTGCACGTTTAATAAATGCTTGTTGATATACTGAATAAAAAGTGGCTGAACAAACGTGGTACACCAATGTAATGGAATGTTACTGTACTGTAAAAAATGATGAATTCTAGTAAGTCACAAGACACATAAGAACTGACGCAAAACGAAGTAAAACCAGGAAAACAACACAAACCTAAGGTTGTGAAATCAAAATGACCAAGCTTGATTCCAAAGAAGATAGAAGATGCCTCCCCCACTTCTTTGCAGGAGCTGGGAATTACGGGTGTGAAGTACTACAAGTAGTATCAGACTTTAATGTTCTGGGGGGTTCTGCTAGAGACTTCCTTGCCCCCACCTCCCATCTTCTTTAATCCTTATTATAAAGGATGGATTTGGGGGCAGGGATGAGGAGGGGATAGACATTCCTCAACCTTAAGATACATTAGGAAATGTAGATAATATAAAAACAGAAGATATTAATTAAAATGCCATTTTGAAAAAGAAATGTGGTCAAGTCAACAAATACAATGAACATTTTATCATAAAATGACCATTATAAAAATCTGGAGAATGAACTGAAATGTTTCTCCAACAAGGAAGTTCAAGGAGTCTTCTGAAATAGATCTGCTCACTAATAGTCAAAGCGAACAAGGACCAGGACCGTGTCAACATCTCCAAATGCCTTAGGGGATGTGAGGGCAGAGACACTCAGGCCAAAAGAAGCTAGGAAAGGAAAGAGAGATACTGGACAGTAGCTTAAGGGGATGGCAGAACCAAGTACATTTTCTTTTAAGATGAGGGAGACCAGGTGTGCTGATATACAGCAGGAAGAGGTCAGTAGAAAGGAAGAGGTTACAAATGGGGGTGGAAACGACAGAGGGTAAGCTTGGGGAGGAGATGGGATCAAGGATGCAGACAGAAGGCTGGTTTGGGCTTGTTTTCAGAAGGAAGAGGGGGATGATGTCAAGGGGTCTTAAAAAGAGAGAGCTCATAATGACTGGCCTCTTTTTTGTGTAAGAAAGACGGGAGACAGAGAAGAGGAGGGGCTTGAGGATAGGAGGTTTATAAGAGCTGTTGTGAGGAATTCTAGAGAGTCAATGAGAAGAATGAAAGCACTGACACACCAAAGAGACCAGCTGAGGTCCTTTTCCAGTTCTAACTCGCTATGATTCGTCTTACCAAGAGGCCTTACTCTCACAATTTATACTGCCTACTGGTTCCATTCAGATAAATCTCCTCAATCTTTGACAAGCATAGACAACTTTGTCTCTGTGTGTCTCTCTCCCGCTCTGATCGTATGTTGGTTTTTCTACCCAAGCCATTCCCTATGCCTAGAGCTCGCCGATTCCACTCTTTGGCTAATCAGGTGTCTTTAATCATTTAGGTGTTGGCTCAATTTCTTCCCACTTCCTTGCTTGTCTCAGAACTGTCTGCCACCCCTTTCTAATCCAGTGAACTCCAACTCTTCAGTTGTCAGGGTATGTGCATGTGTTTTTATTTTACTTTATTTTATTGCTTACTTATTTCACTGGTTAGTCCACTGTGTCTCCAAGATTCGACTATAAAGTCCCTGACTTTATGGTAAGCCTACTGTGTCCAGCCTTAATTACATAAGCCCCAGTGCTCCCAGTATAGTGTCATGCATCTTCTGCAGACTCAAAGTGTGTTTTATAAGGAACAGTTATTCAGACACCAGTTATTCAACAGGAGGCAAAGCCAAATGGAACATGCCACCATAAATAACCGTATCACAAAATGGAAGCTTTCCAAAGTCCTAGAGGAAGAAGCCACATTTGACAGCCTGATGGATAGAAAATACAGAACCTAGGGACAAGAACAGAAAGAATTTGTTTAGTCAATTTACGACCACTTGGCTTGTTTATATCTGGTCATTTTCATCACATGGATTTCATTTTCCTCCAAAGATGCAGAAGAACAAAACACAATGGCCTACCAGCTGCTACTTTCCCAAGTCTGTGGTTTTTCTATGGTATAAACAACTCAGTCTGAAGATCCAGTCTTTGTTAATATTTTCTGGCTAGGAAGCTTTTGGGGGGCAAGGGGGGGGATGGGGAGACAAGAAGTGTGAGGAAAAACCACCTAATGAACTGACAGTTCATATAAGCAACACCTGGAGTGTTAAAGCCCTACAAGTGTTATTTTACTGGGGGAGAGCAGGGGAGGAGGGAGGGAGGCAGGATCCTTCTTCCTTTGGAAAATGTAAAAATTCTTTCACCAGCTGCATTCCAACCTAAAGTGTGCAGAGGTTTGGGGGTAGATGGCAGCTGGAATGCATCATGGTCAGGATACAGCTAACATTCAACAGCAGCTAGGGGATAATCAGAGCCTATAAAATGAACCCTAAACTCTCTGTTTCTGACTTTTTCAGGAGGATGAATCAGCTTCCATTCTCCTGCTCAGAGCAGAAGTACCTGCTTGTACACGAAAGAGGAGAATGTGGAAAACAGGGCTCAAGTGAGGACACACCAAAGTCTGGTAGGAATTCCCAGGGTGAAGGCATATTGGTGAAACAATCACGATTCTGGAAACGTGACTTCATAACACTCAGCATATCAAGACTCCCTCCCTCCGTCTTTTCTCCCCACTTCCCTCATGGCCCCCACCTTGGGACAAAGCTAAGAAGAGTTGCAGTTTTAATTCTATTTTCACTAAATATTTACAATACTCTGTGAACCCAAATTCAGACAACTTTCTGCTTATATAACTTTCTGGCATGGACAGTTTTCCCCCCCCCCCCCCCCCCATCTTCCTACACAGAGCGCTGGCTGCTGGCCCAAGCTGCCCCTAGAGAAAAGCTTCCCTTTGAGTTTCCAAGGGCAGGCAGCGGAACCTGGGAACCTAGAAGGTTCCATGGGGATGGCTTCATTCTGGTGCTGCTCTAGAAATAAAAACCTCACACTTCCCGGCTCACCTAATCTACAGGGTGCACTGAGTGGGTACTCAGATGGGAAGCTTTGCCTAGAGCTCTGTGGGATATAAAGAAGGTACGGGGTCCATTCACTGCCCTTAGAAGTTTGAAACCCAGTGAGAGAGACATAGTGCATGTGGGCGTGCATACACACAGACACACACGCGCGCGCACACACACACACACACACACGAAGATAAATACCCCAGGGTAGAAGCTGAGAAGCCCCCAAATAATGGTTCAGATAATAAGTAATGAATTATTGACACAAATTCTTCCAAGGACTCAATGAGTTCAAGGTTCTACCCTCTGGCTGTCTCCTAACAATGGAGCCAGAAGCGAGTTTAGAGGGAAGTGGGCAAAGCTCTTGGTGGGTAAGAATGAAAGGCAGTAAAGCCAGGGAGGATTTACTCATTTGCTGAGAGATCCTCCTGAAGACACTTATGTCACAGTGGTGAGGAAAACATGTTGCGTGCCTGAAAGCAGCAGGAAAGAAAGCTGGCCTGTTGTGGACACCAATTAAACACCATCTGTTTGCTGAACGCACACACAGCAGACACTTGTTCCGTCTCTTACTTTAGAAGGACAAGAAACTGATTTCATCCTTTTGATCTCTCATTTTTTCAGGGAGCACCATGTGTTGCTGTCTCACTGGTTTGACACTAGTTTTAGTTTCCTGGTGCCCTGAGCCTTGTGCCCTGGGTGGGGCTCCTGGCTAGCAGGTACAAAAAAGGATCTTCTTTCTGCTCCTCAAGCTGACACCTGTAGCACGTAGGGAGCCAGTCGCTCTCAGAAAAGGGTCATGGAAGCCTTTTGGAATGATTCGTCAAAGTTGAGTGGGGATCCTTCCTTGAAAACCTACCTTGCTCATGGCAGTAAGAGCAGGGTCACAGGCAGCATCGAGGTCCTGAACCAGCAGCTGAATACTGTTGGAGATGACACTGTGAGGCAAACACATCATATCTGTCAGTGACAAGCCTAAAACGCTAACGATCATTTTCTTTAAACTGGGGTTCCTGTCGCCTCCGTCCTGTGAAAAGGCTCCAACCATAAAGTAATCGGACGGGCTCAATATATATTTCAAGAGGAACATGACAGCAATATTTCTGGCATTCCTGCTGGCTGGTCTGTTCCTGTTAATATATCCTGTCATCCCTCCATGTGGTCTAGACATGGAATTCCCATGGGGACTCTCTCTGATTCCCCTCCCCAAATCCCTTTTGGTCTCCCACAAAAATCTGCTATACCGTTTCCCCCCAAATATTTGTGTTAGCGCTGCAAACAGAAGCCAGAGAAACAGGAAACTAAAAAATGCCCCCATGGCTAAAGGGAATTTCGAGCTTTCTTCAATTAATTTCTTAAGTGAAAGCTGATCCCTGGCCTCTCCTGCTGAATATGGCTAGAATAGGAACTGATCACATTTGGTTCATCCTGCAGGGGAACACCAGGAAGGCAATGACTCTGTGTGAGCTTTTGTTCTCAGCTGGACTGGGCTTTACTTCTCAAAGTATCCTATCAATTTCTATAAAGACAAGACTGGTTCCCGAGTTGGGAGCTCTAGATTTCTCCATGCGTGCACGCACACACACACACACACACACACGTGCACACACAGAGACAGTACTCAGATCAAGCATCATGCTTTTTTATAACTCAGAATTGTTTGGTACACTTAATTTTGTTCACTGACTTATTCTATCTGGTAGGTAGAAGTCAGGCTGGCCAAAACCTGCCATGGGAAGCCCTCTGTGGTTTGACATCAGGTGGCTTAGAAGGATCTGTGCCCCATTCAGGGACGCTGCAGGAGGGTTTTCTTCCCTCTACTATCACAGAGGGTAGACTGGTACCCACCCTGAAGAGCCCAATCATTCACAGGCTGCTACACTGCAGCATGTATCACTACCACAATCTACCCTAGGGCCCCAAAAGAGATGAATCCTGCACCAGTCAAAGGCATCTTCAGCCACAGGCCTTGAGGGAAAGGCAGGCCCCCCAAGGAAGGCTGGCTGCACCTACGTGCTGAATGTGTCCATCTCCCCCGTCAGGTTGATCCTTTCAATAAGGCTCGCATCAACTTTTTCTTTGAGTTTTTCTTCAAGCTGTTAGGAAGCAAAGAAAATGATGACATATTTAGTGAAGGCCCCAAAGAGGATTGTGCAGAGCATTTCATTTAAATAGAAGGGCTCATTTACGCAAATAGGTCAAGAATCTGTGATGCTGTCAGCTTGAAGAACTCCAGGCATGGGAACTCCTTCCACTAATCTATAGCTTAGTGGATAAATCCAGGGAATTTATGTCTAAGGCAAAGAGAGATTAAGTACCTTGCCCAGGGATCCTGGGTGAGTGTCGGAGGCAGGATTTGAAATCAGGTCCTCCTGCTTCTCTCCACTATACCACACACGTAATCCATTTTAATGGTCCCCTGCTTTACAAATTCCTTCCTCCTCATCCCTGGGTCTGCCAACAAGCTCTGGGAGTTTTTGTGGAGGTGAGGGGGCACCACAGGTTCCCCTATTCTACTTTCTCCCAACATCTCAGAAGAAAAACACTCTAGGCTAGAAACTCCAAGAATCCCCAAAGATGCCTGGGAGTTGGGGAACTGCCATACTCGTCGCTGTGTACCCTCAGCCCAGGCTCTCATCCTGGAACCTCCCCTTTGGCTGCGCCATCTTGTCATGTACTCCATATGCCAGAGACAAGATGGGAAACAGAGCCCTCCTCTTCTCCATGATGACTGTACTGGTAGGGATGAGGGGTTCCTACAGAAAAGGTCAGTAAGAAGAAGAGCCAAGTTTCCTTTCTCAGCCCCACTCCTTGTTTTTGGAGTGGATAAAGGTGATGGACAACAATGGGGCCACAGGGAATCATTTGAAGCATCTGCTACAAATCCATGTAGTCCCCTAGGCGTGCCTGCCTCTCCTCTCCCTTCTTCTCTTCTGACTCCCCTTCCTGGCTCTCTCCCTGACTTTGGGCTCAGGTTTTCCCTGCTGCCCCCCTACCCAGGAACCTAAGGGGCAGCTACCTTCTAGCCCCTCCTGCAGCCCATAGCTATTTTCAGGAGGGAAGGGGCGTGGCTGGAAATCCCCACAAGGCTTCCCTCCCTCCCCACTGACTCACAGGCATTTCAAATGGGGGAGGGGAAAATATGACAGGTGGCCACTGGCACACCCCACTTCTCCACTGCTTTCAGGCCTAACTGGTCAACTCAGGGACTTTTACATCAACCCACGTCCCATGCCACCGCTGTGAACCCAAGGTTTTGGGAAAACCGAACAAGTCTGCTTGTAACAAGAAAGTTGTGAAGCTGTGTCTCTCGGGCAGTCACAGGCTGCAGACTGCTGCTTTCAACTCTTTGCAGGTCACTCACCAGGCAGCCCCACGTTCCCTTCCCCCGAACATTACTGCTAACTGCCTCTTCCCCTCCAACAACTCCATGCCTGCTTTTCACTGGGTCAACACCAAGAGTGAAGTCTCTGGGGAACACTTTCTATTTGGCCTCATACATTCTTCCTCTGGCATACAAGAACTGCAGGTCACGCCGACTCAGTAATAATTTATGTCGGTCTTCCTTCGACCCAGACAAACATAAAGAATTAGCCAGAGCACTAGGAAAAGGCTGAGACTTTAACAGGCATCCCTCAGTGCCCCGACCACCTCTAGTGAGTTTCATGTTGAGCACAGAAAGGTACAAAGAGAGGGCTCTTCTGTGGCCTCCTCTGCTCCTCAGCTCACTGAGATGCTGCCACTTTTGGTGGCTCCAACAAACAGTTGTCAGCCTTTCCTGCAACGCACTTCCTGCACGTCATGGTCCCAAACACAAGCTGCTTGTTTAGGCAGAGTGAGGATGCGATGTCAATTTCAGGAGGCAGACGCAAACCTCCAGGGGCCTCCCTCAACGGGTACCACTCCTGAGAATGGAATCACTGGCAGTGATTCATCATGGCTAAAGGTCAAGCATCAGCACAGCCCCTTCCACAATGAGGCACATCACTGTCCTCCTTGTATGAGGGGATGCTAGTGACCCACTTTCAGGAGGAGGGTATGCCCCCTACATCAGTGCCCTGAGCCGCCCGCTGGGCTCTCCTGCTCAGTCATTCTCCTCCAGGGGTAGCCTCCACTACTGAAATTGCTGCTTGTGTTCACAGGGGGGAACCGGAGAAAAGAAGCAGTAAGGTGGATGGGAAAGAAGGTCTGAGATGACAGGACCTGGGCTTGAATCTCAGGTCTGCTACTCACCCCCATGTGATTTAACCTCTCAGCACTTCACTAGTCTCCTCTGTGAAATGGGAGGATTCAATTAGATCTCATTAGATCAAGGGGTCTTCACCTTCTTTGTGCCTTGGACCCTCCGGCAGCTGTCCAGAGAGGTCTAAGGATCCCTTCTGATGTTTTTAAACGCACAAAATAAAATATATAGGATTACAAAGGAAACCAACTGTACTGAAAAAGTTATCCAAACATTAAAGAGAACACAGGCCTCAGGTTCAGAACCTCTGGCATTACAGTGCCTCTCCTGTGCTTTTCCATGGTCAAGCCTATGAATTTAAACTTGGGTCATGTATAATGGTCAACATCATCCAAGGTCAAAGGCATATGCTTCCCATCCACAGACAACTGAAAAGCTACTGAAGGAGAAAGAGCCACGTGCGAACAATGGCAATCAGGTTATTCAGACCTGAAGCTGGAAGACTCGCCTAGTCCAAACCCCTCAGTTTACAAATGAGCAGGCCAAGGAGCTGAGTGACTTGACCAAGGTCACACAGCAGGGTCATAATGAGGTTTCCTTTTGCTTGAACTTTTTTGAGGGCTTTCAGGAAGTGTCTTTTGTGTCAAAGCAAAGTGAATTAATACATTTTTTAAAAGTTTCTTTGATAAACACTAACGAATCAACCAGATGTATCTCTAAACTGCACGGAGCTAGCACCCACTGCCTTTCCAACGGCTCAGTCTTCTCGCACTGAGAACAAGGGGTGGGAGTCCGGGGGTGAAGAGGGGCCGTCGGCTTGCTCACCTGCTGGGTCGTGGCCAAGCAGTACTCGGCCGTGCTTAGGATGCTGCAGATGAGGCAGAGCTCCTCCAGAGTGAACTTGGCCACTTCGGAGCCCTCCTTCTCCTTGAGGAGGCTACTGATGGTCAGCCCTCCACTGGTGCTAGTGGTCCTGGGGAAGAGGGAGAGGAGGTGGTCAGGCCCACACTCTTAATGTGTTTCCTGAGCAGGAAAAAGGGCAGCTCGCAAGACAAAGCAAGAAACGGACTGGACCTGACCTAAGTCCAATTATAAGCCTTTTTCCTACTGACCTTACCTTGACCCTCATCTGTTCAAATCCTCTGAGCAACAGTTGTAGGAAGTACAGACAGCAAGTATTACCTAGCCATCAGTGGCGTGTTCACAACATATTTGATCCTTAGAGAGTCTGTAGGGGTTGACTAGTTAGACTGGCATTTCCTGATAGGAAGAACTCCTTCTGGCTCATTAGGGACACAGAAGTGGGTTCCTGGTTTATTGTTTTCAGATAATTTTGCACTGGAACTGAAATTCTGCATTTTGATCTAGAGGCATTTAGACAAGAGAAACATTTAGAAATTCAAATACCAACCAATACTAATTGGGTCCTATTACAATTCAACTCAACATGCATTTATTGAAACCCTACAATATACATAAGGCACTATGCTTGGTACTGGGTCTCCAAAGGAAAAAAAAAAACAACACAGTTGTAAGCTCCAAGAACTTACATTCTATGCATCTATCATGTGCAAAACAATACAGCCAATAAAACACATGTAGTTCTCATATGATTAGCATCTAAGGTTAACAGCAAATGTTTACTAAGCGACTGCTGGAAATACAAGATGGGTCAGACATGGCCCTTGCCCTCGTCTGATGGTGACAAGAAACCAGGATGACAGCCAAGGGAATTTCCTGTAATTCTGATGATGGACCCATATTCTAAAGGGAAAATCTAACAGGATTAGAATATTTCCTGCCTACTCTTACTACTGAAAGCTCAAGCCATTCAAGAAAATAAAGGAGGCCTCGTGGGCAGAGAACAAACAAGATTTCCCAATGACATGCTTAGAGCGCTCGGCCCTGAGTATTGGCACACATTTTATTTTTCTTTCCAAATAATGTAGAGAATATTCACATGTAACACATATGACCAATAACAGCAGAAGGCCAAACCACAGCCTTGGGGACCGATTACGCAAAGTAAACTGAGAGGCCGACTATTTGGTTACTGGTCAAATCCTATTACAAGGAAAATCTCTAAGTAACCCCAAATATTTTCAAGCCCTAATCAATGACTCATCAACTGTAAGCAATAATCAATGACAAAAAAACATGGATGGTCTCTCAGATTTGACTGTAGCTGTCCACACACAGTTGTTTTCCCAATAGATACAAAGGACTTGCAATACAGAGGAAGTCGTTTCAGATTCTTAAAGACCCAATCAGGGCCTCGGCCTCCCCCTCGCTCGCTGTTACTGGCTTCTTTACTGGCTGGTACTTCTCACAAGGAGATGAACTTAGTCTGATAACTTGCCACGTCCCAAGGAACTTTCTTACCAATCTTAAGTGTATAATGTTAGAGCTCAGAATTCTGGATAATTCCTCCTCATTCAGATCGTGTGTCACCACTTGAAGAGTGGAAAAGAGAACGCAACTCACTTGGGCAAATTGCCGGAGAGTATTTTCCAAGCATATTCCCGGAGATACTTCTGGAATATGGTGGTCAGAGCAATCATTGGCTCCCCAGTGCTGAGCTGTGAGCACTGTACCATGCACTTCTTGTAATAGACAAAGAGGTCAGCACAGCTGGGCAGCACAGCACCGCCTTCATCCGTGTTTGCTTTGGGAAGCCCCATGGCCTTGAAATCAGCAACAAATCGATCAATCAGTTCCCCAAGATTCCTAAGAGAAGGGGAGAAAGAAATGCCATTTTTTTCCAACAAAAGAAAAATACCACCAATAATATTTGTATGAGCTGATCATTTCTAAAACACTTCACAATTAGGACACAATAATGAACGACCTTGTGTCTGCGGAGCATTTTGTATTTTTTAAAGTATTTTCCCATTCACAAACTCATTGATCCACATGAGAACCCTGCCACATAGGCGGAACATACACTGGTCTTTCCATTTTACAGATGGCAGAGCCGAAGCCCAGAGAACTTAAGTGATTTTTCTATTTTCACAGTCATTTAGTGAAAAAACTAAGACTAGAACCCACCCTTTAGGGAGACAAATTCTAATATGACAAATACTGTTATGCTTCTACGGAAGGAAAACCTAAAGCACAGGGAGGCCCAGAATTCAGAGAAAACCCATGAGAGAACTCATGGTGACCAATTTTCCCCCTTGATGCTTGGAATCACCCAGTCTCAGAAGTGGGAGGAACCTCAAAGGTTGTCTGGTGCCATTATCCAAATGATGACTACCCATTACATCATTCACAAGTAGTCATCCAACCTCCAAGTGAAGACCTTCTTAAGTGATGAGAAACTCAGGTCTCCTCCCCCTTGCCTTCTCCAAGAAAGTCCACTGTACTTTGGGCCAGCCCTGTAGATCATTTTTGTTTATGCTGAACTATAATCTATTCCGTTTCTCCTAATTTTGTACTTGAGGGCCAAGAAGAATAAGTCTGATCCCTCATCTGAGACAACTTTTCAAATACTTAAAGAAAGCTATCTTGCTTTCCCCAAGCCTTCTCCAGCTATCAGCAATCCAGCCTCTAATGCTGTCCCCATCATGGTCGCCTTCTTCTGGATGTGCTTGTGAGTGTCTCTTGGCCAATGGGCCAACCTGTTTCCTTGAGGCCTTGCCTGCCCTTGAACTTCCTCAGCCCAAACTGCCTACAGATCTGAGGAATGGAGGTGGAGAGGGTTTGAGGAAGTTAAGATCTAAGGTGAATTTCTGGAAATGACAGCTTTTATTGGTCTTCCAATTTCATGTAAAGACGCTGTCAGTCAGGCCCTGGCACCTTTGGCTATTGTGCCCATTCAGGCTCTATTTCTGGGCTTAGAGCAGAAATCTAAAAGCACCTGGCAAAGCTCGGCCATTGCATGGTACCCCCGTCCACATGGTCATCAGTAAAACAAAAGGGGTTTTTCCCACCTTCTGCATACTCTGGGGTTACCAGGGAGTGTTCTAGAAATCCAGCTGTGCTTTTTAAAAGTATTTACATTAAGGAACAGGAAGAAAAAGACAAAAACCACACACACACACACACACACACACACACACACACACACACATACAGTATCAATTAGCATGAACACAAGAACACTGACATTTTATTCAAGGGTTTTTGTTATTGAAAGCTTATTGTAACCAGATGTGCTGGAGCAACTAACTGCCCTCCAACAGCTTCAGATCTCTTCTGGTCCTTTGCGTGGTATGAAGGCTGAAGAGAAGAGTAAGGTCTAGCCCTTCTGAGCCTGGAAAGTTCAGTGGGCTCATCCTCTAGATCTGGCCTCCTCTTACACATTCCCCTATCAGTACTCTCATACAACTTGGGTGGTCTCCTGGCTATGTCATCCCTCTCCTGAAACACCATTTTTGGGGGACATTAATGTACTGCTGATGGAGTTGTGAACTGATCCAATCACTCTGGAGAGCGATTTGGAATTTCTCCCAAAGGGCTATAAAATTGTACATACCCTCTGACCCAGCAATATCACTACTAGATCTGTATCCCAAAGAGATCAAAGAAAAAGTAAAAGGACCTATGTGTACAAAAATATTTATAGCAGCTCTTTTTGTCGTGTGGCAAAGAATTGGGAATTATTATTAACTGGGCAACAACTGAACAAGCTGTAGTATATGATTGTGATGGAATACTATTGAGTTATAAGAAATGACCAGCAGGATGGTTTTAGAAAAACCTGGGAAGACTTATATGAATTGATGTAAAGTGAAGTGAGCAGAATCAGGAGAACATTGCACACAATAACAGAAATATTGTATGAAGATCACCTGTGAATGACTTAGCTATTCTCAGCGATGCAATGATCCAAGACAATTCCAAAGGCCTTATGATAAAATGCTATCCACCTCCAGAGTCTGAATGCATACTGAAGTATAATTTTTTAATTTTATTTTTCTTGGGATTTTTTTTTTTGCTTTGTTTCATTTCTTTTTTTTTTTTTGTTATTGTTGTTTTTTGCCACATGGCTAACACGGAAATATGTTTTGCATCATTTTGCATATATAATTAAGATCACATTTCTTGCCTCCACAATGGGGGAGGGGTGGGGGGAAAGCGAGAATTCGGAACTCAAAATTAAAAAAAAATTAATGTTAAAAATGAAATACCATTTTTGTTCCAGCCTCTTGCCCTCATTTAATCTGCTTCTCCTTGCTAACATGCTCCTCTCTTTTCCCTTCTCCAAATGCCCCATCCTTCAAGTTTGGCCTGAGGGCCACTGGCTGCCCTGACGGCACACTGATCACAGCATGTAAGCACCTGGCAGATGGGGATCATTTCATCTTTGGGGCTCTTTTCCCTAGCGCCTTACACAGAGAAAGCACTCGGTAAATACTTGATAATTGACCGGATGCTTGGTTCTCTCTCCTCTCTCCGAATTATTGTGCTTACCATCTGCATCATCACACAGACACGTGAATCCTTAGTTCCTGGTCACACAGTATCTGGTTTTCTAACTCTGCTAAATATAAGAGCTAGGAGGGACCTGAGACATCATCTTAGTCCCATCCCATTTTACACAGGAGAAAAAAGAGAAGGCCCAAAGAGCGAAAATGACTTGCATGGTGAGTATGTAGGAGATCGAGTCTCTAAATCCAGCTTTAGGTAACTGCTGTTTCTATAGCTCATGGGTAAGCTCCTTGAGTCATATATAGGGATGTGGGGAGTCCCCCACAGCAGGTTAATACAAGGCTGGGCAACAAGGCAGGTGCTCAGTAGACATCTGACTGACTGGATTTCCAGGACGGTGTGAGATATGAGAGCAGAAGAAGCTGTGTCAACCTTCTGCTTAAAAGACTCTGATCCCCAAGCCTCTAATGCAAACCAAAACCAGGGCCAGAGCACTGGGATTTTCTTCTGTTAATTATTCATCTATTCCTCAAGAAGCTGGAGTCTGAAAACTTACTCATTTGCTCCCTCCTTCAGCGCCAACCCTACTGAGTCGTATTATAAATGAATAATTTTCAGAGACTATAGATGCTATCACATATTTTAGCTTCTAACTCCAGGAATTTCCTATATTTTGTGGGCCACCTATACCATTCTCATATTTTGGCTATATTCTGCCAGTGCTATCTTTCATCTTCTTGGAAGGGGCACAAATTGGTCAGAGAATTCTTTACCCCCATTTACACTCTCTAGCCTAAAGGCTAAGTATGAGAGAGCAATGGAGTCAGCTTAGGTTTCACAGTTTAAAAAAAAAAGAGGGATAAAAGTGATAGCAACCTCCTGGAAATGAGTGAGGTCAAGATTGCTTCATTCACTTTGAGTAGCTGATGAAATCAAACATATCGAGGGCTACAAGGACCTCTGCTACGTGCTAGGAAAGGTAAAAAGCAGTCTAAGACTTCTCTATTTCCATCAGTGGCACTAAGACTGACCCAACCATCCAGGTTTGGGTGCTGTCTTCAGCTCATCCCTTTCCTTCTGCCAAGTCTTCTCACCTCTCCAATACTGTTCACATTTTACCTTCTTTTCGATTTCTAAGACTACCACCCTACTACAGACTTTCATTCCCCTCCAACTGTAACCATCTCTAACTCAGTCTTCCCTTCTCTTTGATTCTGCTTGGTGCCAGAAAAACAAAGTCTTTTATAGAGGACTGCTATTACGTTCCCAAAACACACTCATATCAGCAAATAACGTGCATCTGGACAATTTGAAGAATAAACTCTTTTAACATTTCACAACATGATTGATAAAGATACACAATGGTTAGCCAAGTTTTTTAAAAAATAGAAAACAAAGGTTGTAGGTTCGTTTGTTTTTTTCAAGCAACCTCCAGACAACCTATGAACAAAAGTCACACAGAATGAGGAGGCCTATTGTAATTTGCATTTCAGAGGGAGCACTCACATCTTGGAGATCAGAGTCATTGAAGTGTCAAAGTAAGTATTTTTGTTAAAAGAGGCCTCGACTATATGTGGCACTGCAGCAGAAGCCACCCTAGGTACACCTGGAAGCCTGTGTCTGCACGTCGCTGGGATATTTGAAATACTCCAAGGGAACCTGTCAAGGACCATGGGAAAAAACCATTTGCCTTTGCAGTTAATCATATTGGGTCAGGCTATTTCTGTAAGAGTGTTCTGTTGAGGGAACTTGATTTAACTTGTACAATACCTGAATCCATGTAATTGTCAGGTGATGGGGGTTCCTGCCAATCAACAAAAGTCAAAGAGGGGGCTCAGTGGTTACTGAAAAGGCCTCCTGAGCTCAAAGTTGCTCTTAGTAGGATCTGAAATCTGTGAGCCAACTTAGTTACATAAGGTCTGATTACTAATACCAATCATTATTTCTTTAGCGTCCCATCCATCCATCCATCCAACTCTCTCTCTCTCTCTCTCTCTCTCTCTCTCTCTCTCTTTTGAGATGCTTCCAGATAGCAGGACTTGACCACAGCTTAAGTAACACAAGTCCATTGCCTCTGTGCTAGCCAGACTCCTTTTCTGGTGACAGGAAGACAATGTAGGCAGGTGGCTGTTAGCTCTCGTTTTCTTCCCTGAAGCTTAGGCTGTGAAAACTTAGCTTGAGACTTACATGTGCATATGAAGCTATTTCTTGAGATAGCACTGGGATTTCTACACAGTGGGAGTAAAGATAATGGCAGCAAAAGAGTGGTAGCAAGACGGTGAAACGAGGAAAAGAATCCTATGAAAAGCCCAGCTTCTCCCAATAGAAGCCATTACCTCTGACCTGATTAGGGCAAAGGTGACCCAAGCAAGAGGAGAGAGAAAAAAGGAAATTTTTCCTTTATAAATGGAAAGGAAACCAGTACATAATCCCAGGTATAAAAGACCCATTTCCTTGTTCCTTGAGTGTAAATGAAAAAAAAAAATCTTTGGTTATCTAGTGGCTAATATTTTTCTTTTTTTTTTTTTTAAATGCCACTTTTATTTTACTTTTTTTTTTTTGGTTCAACTAATAAGCATTTATGTTCTCTCCCTTCTCCCACCCCACCACGGAGTTAGGCGAGTTGCAGGGAGAGACAAGACCTTCTAGCAAATACGCGTAGTCTGTGGCCACGTCCAAAAATAATGTCTTGTGCTCTCTCTCCTGTCTCCCTCTCTCACACAATCACACACACACGTGTACAAATGTGCATATGCATATATATATATATATATATATATACACATACACACACACATGTGTTTTCTTAAATGAACAAAAAATAAATCTCTCTACCCCATCCCCATCAAACTACTGAGGGAAAAATGTAAAACAATCATGCGTAGTAAAGCAAAACAAATTTCCACATTGGCCATGTCCAAAAGTAAGATTCATTCTGCACCCTGAGTCTACTGCCTCTCAGTTGGGAGGTGAGTATCACATCTCATCCATGGTTCTCTGCAGTTATGAATGGTCACTGGGTTAATCACAGTTCTTCAGTCTTTCAAAGTTGTTTGTCATGTGATGATGCTGTTGTTATTGTGTAACTTGTTCTTCTGTTTCTGCTGATTTCAACCTGCATCAATTCATACAAATCTTCCCAGCTTTCTCTGACACCATCTGCTCTCATTTTTTGTGTTGCAATAATATCCCATTATATTTATTTATCATAATTTATTCGTTCACTTTCCAAATAAAAGACACTTCTTTAGTTTAGTTCCTTGCAACTACAAAAAGGGATACTATAAAAACATTCTGTACACAAGTTCCTTTCTTCTTTCTCTGATCTCTTTGGGATACAGGCCTATAGACTATCACTGGGTCAAGGAACATGCACAGTAATGCTTTTGGAGCATAGTTCCAAAATAGTTTCCAGATTGTGACTAATATTTTTCAACCTCAAGTCCTAGAATTAAGGGAAGGTCTGCATAGCACTGCTAAAAGAGATGGCCAAAAGGACCATTCTGTAACTGGATACCTCCTCCCTATGGGGTCTGTTCAAAGAGTCTGGTTCTGGTCTCCTTCAGACACTAGTAGCATTACCTTCCCTAACCTTCTGCTGGGATCTCCCAATCACTAGGGAGGTATTCAGGAAATTGGCCTCAAAGCCAGATGGGATGCTGGGAAGATGTTAGAATGAAATTAACAGCAACAGGATGGACAAGTAGTTAGTAATACTGATTGAACACCTACAGAATGTTGTACCAGGCAACTCAGGGAAAGGCAAAAGATCAAGAAGACATGTTCTCTGTCCTCAAAGAGCTCAGAATGTACACACTGAGCCAGGTTAATAGACATATGGTGGGTAAATGAAGAGGTGGGGGGGGAGGCATTTACAAATTTGCAAACAATGCAAACTGACTTAGTGTCATGATCAGTATGAGCATAAAAGGATCCAGGCTGGTCATTCAATGAAAACAAAAATACACGTGGCTAGTCTGAGTGTTATACTGATACTGATGAAATACTAAAAGATCTGGAGGAAGACCTCCAATGCACTGGACAGATCCTCTATGGAGGCCTGATGGAAGGACACAGACAAGAATCAAGCAGGCGATGAAGACACAGATGACCCCGAGCTGCCCAGGAGACAGCTGTGCTCACCTTGGTGAGTAGGAATCAGAAAAGTAAGAAGGTCAGTAGGGTAAGCCTGAGGCTTAAGATGGTAAGGGCTGTAGCCATTCTTTTCTTTAAATGAGATTAAAAGATTCTTGGGAGAGAAGGAGCAGAGGGCAGGCGATGGTAATGACCAATACTGTGGCCTGGCAGTCGATAACCACCATGCTCCTCTTCCTCGTCATCACACCTCCAACCTCACTGTATCTCTGTCACCCTCATGTGACTGTCTGGTACTCCTCCCCTCTGAATCATCCCTTTTCTGTTCTCCCACCATGCTTGCTTTTTGTTCTTTACCCTTTGTTATTGACTCTTTCCACACCCTGCTTCCATGACATATCAGACTACCCTCTCCTCTCCCCATCTCTTGCTCTATTCTGCCCTTTGGGGTGGTTCAGAAGGTATCTAAGAGAGGCACCCAGCTTCAGGACGACTGGTGGGCCCGTGATCGAAGCAGCCTCTTCCACTTATACCAGCGAGTCAGAAAAAGTTTCAAACTAACTCATACTCATCACACCTACCTGACGAAGCTGGAGAGCTTCTCACACATGAAAGACACACATGAAACAGTTCATGACTCCAGGGAGTCACGATCACAATTTAATAGGGAGAGTGTAAAATGTTCACAAACAAGTATGAAACCAAGTAAAATGTGATAAGGGAAAAGTATGACTGAAAAAATCTTCCAATGGGAAGACTGGCTTTCCAATGGAAGGAAAGGGAAGAGAGATAAAGGAAGTCTTTATGAAGGAAATGACTCCTGTGTTGGGTCTTGGAGTAAGAGAAGGATTGCAACCTGTGGAAATATGGAATGTTCTCGATACAATGGATGGCCTACACAAAGACACAGGGGCAAGAGAGTGCAGGACAGAAATGGGGAAGGGGTAAGAGTTCCCTTTGTCTACAAGGAAGGGCAGTGTAAGGAGGGGAATCACGTTGAAAAAAGCTGAAAAGGTGGTTTGGAAGGAGACTGTGCAGTGCCTTCAAGACTAGGTTAAGCAATTTGCCTTTCAGCCTACAGGCAATGGGGAGCTACTATAGGTTTTTGACCCCCCAGAAAGTCCTGCACCTTAGCAAAATTATTTTGGTAGCTGTGTGAAGGATGGACTGGAGGGAGCAAAGATTATAGGAAAGAAGACAGACTGGAAAACCAGTGAGCAGATTATTATAACAATTTAGTCTGACTAGGGTGGTGGCAGTGGACAGGGAGTGGACAAAAACGGACGTATATAAGACACATTCTGGAGGCAGGATCAACAATATTTGGCTACTGATAGGATTGAGGGTGAGAGAGAAAAAGATTAGTGGGGTGAGCCCAGGGACCAGGCACAAGAGGCACTAGTTGCCACTGGCTGAGCTGCTCAAGGCAAGAGGAAAAAGGGAGTGAGTAGAAAAAACCAAAAGCAGTAAATTTCCTCCATCTCACCTCAAAGTGTTTATTTTTAGGATTCAGTAACAGAATATCTGTACCAGAAGGAAACTTCAAGATGACCTAATCCAACACGTTTGTTTGACATGAAAGAGAACCGGTAACAGCACTAAGTTCTGAGTACTTAGTACCTTAACCTTTTGGGCCTCAGTTTCTCTCTCCGTAAAAGAAGGGGACTGGACCAGATGACTTCTAAGGGCCCTTCCAGTTCTAGGATTCTGTGATTCTAGGATTCCTTCTGCTCTAGCCTCTTGCTCTGAGTTGCCTGCTCTGAACCTACAGGAGCTGTTCCAGCTCACAGGTCTCATGTGAATAACTTCTGCTATGGTAACATCCCCGCAGTGAGGCCAATAGCAGTCAGAGCAGCCAGCACTTCATTTTTCACAGGGGAAAAGGAGAACCTCTGTGGAGGAGAGATCTGGCTTCCTGCCCAAAGCATCACGAACAATGAGTGCTTTGTGAGACCCCTTGGTCCAAAGAGGAGAGTGGATATCAGAGCCATGCTGATAGGAAAACACCTCTGGGAAGGTCAAGTTGGTTTCAGGTCCAGACACAGCATTCACAAGCACATGCTTTGTGCATTTCAATCTATGCCATTCAGGGTTTTGAAAAATGAGTAGTTAGGTAATATCAGATCTGGGTGATCAGAAATTCTGGGCCTGGAACCAAGGTAGACTCTGATCTCCAGTCTGAGGTGGGGTGGGAGGGTTTCTCTGTAACTTAATATTCCAATACAATCAATGACTTCAGAGCCCCAGGTCCAGAGTTTGTTGAATGGGTGAACAAACAATCTGCCAGCATAAAGAGGCCCAATTATTTTTAGCCAAAACCAAAAAATGTGGAAATAAAAAACTTAACTAGCCTACCTGCCCACTGCCTTTAGGTTGAACTGCCACGATTATATGCAATAATCAGATAGCAGACAAAGAGATGCTTGAAAAGTGCAATCGAGGGGGGAGAAATTGAGCACAAAAGAATATTTTAAAGTGCAGTAACTTGTATTCAAAATCCATTTTCTGGGATTATAAGTCTAATAAGAAATATTTCCATTACTAGGGGAAGGGGAAAGATAGAAAAACTGAATTCTATGAAAAGCAGATGAGAGACAATACTACCCATAGCATAATTCTCTCTGCAGTGGGTAGCAAGAACATTTTTTTTCTCCACATAGTTCAACTCTTGCAATAGTCCAGGAAAGAGGAGTCTGCCAAAGCCTAGAAAAATTATTTTAAGCTCAGAAGTTAAATATTTTCCTGCGTCCTCCCTTCTGCACACCCCCCCCCCCCCCATTCTTCCCACTAGAGAATCCTCCTAGCGGCTCCTCCAAAGATTCACTCGACACCCTCAGCAAGGACAGCAGCATCTCAGCCAGAAAAGCAATCTTCTGAAAGTATGTCCCCTGACATAAAGCAGCCATCAGCGGTTTGCTCCACTGGGGAAGCAGCTCTCATCCGCCGCTGACATTTCACAAGGTAATCACATTCACGCTGGTGGTTGGCAAAATGCTTTTTGTCTTCTCCTCAGCCCGGCCGTTTGCAAACAGCATCACGTGAGATGGCACATTTGCCTCCTTCCTGCATTCCCCAAATGCCCAGCACCTAAAAAAGTCCCGAGTCTTGGCAGGCATGGAGCTAGCTGTGAGGGGCTTGGCACCCATGCTACGGAGGTGGGGAGATGAGGGCCTTACTGGAGGTTCCCAAGAGGCACACATAAGCACCTGTGATTTCTATATATAACAAACCGTAAAATTCATGGCTACTAATGTTCAGGAAATGAAATGCCCTTAACGTATTTTCAGGGGCCAGGACCTGCTGTCTCTCTCCTCCAACACCTGGAAGAGGCTACATAATTGTAATGTTAAACGTGGAAAGCAGATTGTGTAGGGAGACCCAACAGTTGGTTAGAGACCAAAATGCACAGGTAAGAGAAAGAACAAAAAATACTCATAACTCACTTGTCCTGGGATTCAATATACACGTAGAGATGAGGCTCAAAACACTTGGAAATGATTCCATGAAACGGGTTTTCCGGGACTTTTGGCTTCTTTGGCTGGGGAGTCAAAAAGGCAGCATGTGAGCAATTTCCAGCCACTTCCCAGCAGCTCCAAAGACAAGAGCCCTTCAAGCCCGCTCCCTGCCCCATGATAAGAAGCCCCCTGACATAACTAAGTGATCACACACCCTACACTGCAGTTGATCGCAACCAGGGGACGACAAGTGAGCTCTCAGCATCATTCACTTGCTTTGTTCACCCCAAGATTTAGTGTTACTTTGATAACGGGTTCCCATTTACCAACTGTTTTACAAACAGCTTCAGCGACTCTCTGAAAGCTGTCTAGACAGGCATACAGATTGTAAAATTACATCCATGAATTTATTCCTTTTCCAAACATCACTCGGAAAATAAATGGGGAGTTTTAAAATTCCTACACGTCACCTTTGTTTCTCTAGGCCTTAGATTTATCACAGTCATCCAAAGGGCCTTGAACTACGTGGCCTTGCTTACAGAATTCTCAGATCAGTCAAGCTAGAAGGGATTTTAAAGATCATCTGTCCAACCCCGTGATTTTATGGGTGAAGACACTGAGACCAGAGAGAAGTGACTTATCCAAGGCCACTCAAAGAGTTGGAACTCAAACCCATGTCTCTTGAGTCCTCTGACCTCAAGTCTACGTCTCTTTCCACTACGAGTGGACACTCATAAACACTCTGTTAAACTGAACCAATTGTATCTCTTAACAAGCACAACAGAAAGTATACACGAGACGAAACTCTAAAAGGAAGGATGGCTTGGGCACGGTGCTGGTAGCGCCTCTTCCCATATATCTGACCCCACAGAGAGGGAACGGTCGACACATTTCTGAAGAATCGATCATGCTCACCAAAAGCTAAAAGCTAACTTAACACACATGCTGGTCATTCCTTACTTAGCCCTAGTCACATCTGGAGTGTTCCAGGCTCCCTCTTCCAGGGAGGAGAAGGGTAGGGGTAGTCAACGGGAGCCCAGTTACTCACAATGGCTGTGAGTTTAACAGATGTTTCTTCCTTATTTCTCAGAAGCAGAATTTGCATTGCTGCCATCAGCTCTTCCCTGGAGATGAGAGGTTATCACGGAAGCCCCCAGGACCACATCAATGGGGCCACACTGGAGGAGCCTGGGGCTCTATGTTGACCCAAGGTATCCTGGGGGGCCTCTCTGCAGTCAAGTCAGTCCTGATCTGGAGGGACTGTAAATTTCTGGGGTCCTTCATGGGTTCCCAGACAGCGCAGGGAGGTACATGAAGCCAAGGGTTTATCAGATCCCTGAATGGAGCTATAGGACAGCCGAGAGGAAGGACTTTGGAGCACTTAGCAGTAGCGTCCTGGCTGCATTTCACCATTTCAGCTGGCTACAGAGAGGAAGAGAGCACGGATGGGATATCCAAGCTCTTCACAGGACTGCCTCACGATGTGGGGTTGACACGTGCCCAGGAAGTGACATTTCTACAGCGAGGTAGCAGTTCGAGATGCTAAGACGGACAGTGCCAATGTCTCATTTCTGCATTGTTCGGTTTCCCCAATGGCCACTTCTCGGCTTAAAGAAAAGACTCAATCATTCAGCAGTAGCATCTAGGTTGGATTTCTGGGTGCATGAATTCTGTCCAAAAGCTGCAGATGTTTAAACTATTTCCTCCTGGAGTTTGATGGAATAATAAAAGGTTCCTGTTGTCACAGTCAGGAGGGCTGCAGCTGGCCCTGTTTCCTTTGATTACCATCCAACATAAACAGATCAAATCAAACTGCTCAGATCCCCAAAAGGATGTACTCGAGACCATGAATTTCTTCTTTCTTGCCCTGCCCCTTTTTATCATGATGCCCTCACGCCCTTTGGTCAAGTCAATAAACCTTTTTTGAGTGCCTACTACGTGCAGGTATTGTACCAAGTGCTGAGACTACAAAGAACTGAATGACCTCCCAAGTCCCCAATGAAACCCAATTCAATTCCTCCCCCCCTTCTCAAATGTAGTCTCTTCTCCCAGTATTGTCTCCACAGTGAGCTCTGCCCTCCTCTAGAGCCCAGAAATGCTAACTACCTCTACGACTAGCAATACCGTTGGCCTTTAGCTGGCCCCTGAGGGGGATGAAAGCTATGTTCCCCCTTAGTCCTATTAGCATCCTGCAGTGAACTGACATTGGTTGCAGGGTTCCTACCCTCACTAGCCCACCTCCCTAAACATGCCAAAAGAAGGATCTGAGAAGCTATTGGGGAAGGTGATTCCACTTCCTCTTTCTAACCGCTGCTGACCTGCTATATCTGAGGTGGGAAGGAGACTGGGAATGATATGTGGAAGCATCAGGTCTATAGGCTTTAGTGATGACGATAAAAATTCTAGAAAACTTGTGAAGCCCTGCCTGCTGATGTACGTTTGCCATGTCAGCACCCTACTCACCAACAATAAATGTACCTGTTCTCAGGTTGGCAGTGTCCGCAGCAGCCAGCCACCTGCCAAAGCTGGGAAGTTACATTTTTCCTGGCCCTACTGATTTGGTAGGCAACCTACAACTCACTTCCATATAACCCAGCTCCAGAATGCCTAGAAAGAACTAGTTAAGAATCAGGATAATGTCCAGCAAAAGCAAGCACTGCCCAAGGCATCACGATCATTTGCCTCTAGAACACCTAGAAGAGGAAGGCACAATATCCCTGTGAACATCACTCTCAAAAATCCAGGCAAATCAACAACAACAACAAAAAAAATAATAAAAAAAAAAAAATAAGGGGCAGCTAGGTGGCGCAGTGGATAGAGCACTGGCTCTGAAAGTCAGGAAGACCTGAGTTCAAATCTGGCCTCCGACTAAATGCCTGACACGTACTAGCTGTGTGACCTTCGGCAAGTCACTTAACCCCGACTGCCTCACCAAAACAAAAAAAATCATAATAATAATAATAATAATTTAAACAAACAAACAAAAAAAAGCCAGGCAAATGTGATACCACAAGAAGCCAGAGGGGCCTAGCTGGGTCTGGGACTGTCCAAGAATGTCATCCTACTCCTTGAGTGCAGCCCTCCTCTTAGCCCCTCTGTATCTGAATCCGTTTCAGCAAAATGTGAAAATGGCATTATTTGGTTTTGAAGAAACCTCTGGTTTTGGACAATGCTGGACAATAATATTGGGACTTCTGAGCAGCTGACATGTATCTAAAGAGATTTTCAGAATCTAACATTTCATTTCGGCTCCCCCACCCCCATTTACCCAAATGGCAAGACAGAAATAATCAGCATCCCTTCAGAAATGGATTCTGGAAGGCCTGAGGGCTCTATGGCATGACGCAGCACCCACACAATTACCTCCCCACACTGAGAAATGGGGAGTACTACCTGAAAAGTCTACAGTTTTCAAGGCCCAGAGATGGCTCCCTAGGTTGCCCTCCCCATTCACCTTGTGAATGAATCAAAATGTCATCAAGAAATAAGCCCCCAACAGCCAAGAGAAGCTAATTAAATGACAAGTGTCACTAATAAACCAAAGGAAAAGACCTGATTTCCTACTCTGGCCTCTCCTGTCATAAACTGGCACGTAGTAGGATGGAAGGGGAGGAAGTCTGGAGTTGAACACAGAGGCAAAGAGGAAACGGAGAGTCCCTCTCCTCATCCACCATTGGTTCCCTCTGTAATTTCCAGGCCCGCACAATGGCTTCTCACACGAGTGATCAGTTGACAATTCAACTGAGACCCTTCCTTCTCTCTCCCTGGGAACTGCAAACTTCCCTGGAAATCTGAAAGCCAATTTTGTACAAATAAAACCAATGTAGCTAAGATTAGAAAGAAAGCAGACAATCAGGGAAAAAAATTTATAGACAGTTTCTTGGATAAAGGTCTCATATCTCAAATATATAGAGAACTTTGTCAAATTTATAAGACGATGAGTCATTCCCCAATTGATAGTCAAAGGATACGAACAGGTAATTTTCCGATGAAGAAATCAAAACTATACATATTCACATAAAAAATGCTAAATCATTATTGATTAGAGAAATGCAAATTAAAACAAATTTGAGATATCATCTCACACCTGTCAGACTGGCTAAGATGATAGAAGGGAAAAGTGACAAACGTTGGAGAGAATGTGGAAAAATTGAGGTACTAAAACATTGTTGGTGGAATTGCGAACTAATCCAACCATTCTGGAGAGCAATCCGGAATTATGCCCAAATAGTTATAAAACTGTGTATACCCTTTGACTCAGCAATACCACTATTGAGTCTGTTTCCCAAGGTGATCAAGGAAAAAGGAAAAGAATGTATATGTTCTGAAATATTTACCACAATTCTCTTTGTGGTGGCAAAGAATTGGAAACCGAGGGGATGCCCATCAATTGGGGAATAGCTTAACAAGTTGTGGTATATGATTGTGATGGAATACTACTATGCTATAAGAAATGATGAGCAAATTGATTTTAGAAAAACATGGGAAAGACTTGCATGAAATAATAAAGAGTGAAATGAGCAGAACCAAGAGAACATCGTATACAGTAACAGCAATATTGCTTGAAGACTAACTGTGAACGATTAAGTTATTTTGAGTATTATAAACACTCAAATCAACTATAAGGACCTATGAAGGAAGATGCTATCCACCTCCAGAGAAAAAGTGATAAATAAAAGTATGTAAAGTATGGTTTTACTGTGTCAAATGATGGCCTTTTCTGGTGCAGGGTAGGGAAGGAAGAAAAGAGGGAGAGGGACAGTTCAGAACTTAAAATGAAACAAAAAATAATTTAATTTAATTTTAAGAAAAAGAAGAAATTTGAAAGCCAAGCAGTGATCTTTCACTATCTCACATCACCACCAAAACAGATGACTGTGCAACAGAAAAGTGAGCGGACAATTTCAGGGGGTGATGAATGAGGCAGAACAGAATTTTGTTTGCTCTTCCAGATGGGCTAATTATGCTTGTGCACGTCAATCCACTCAGTGGTAAGAATCCAGAGACCCCTCTAAAGCATGGAGAAGGAGCAAGGGCTGCTTTTTTCATTATTTTCTTAGATGGACTTTCAAGTAGAGAAATTACATAAGGACTGCCAAAGCTGCTTCCTCATCAAGCACATATACAGTCACTGGTCATACTATTTTTAGATTTAAATATCAGGCTGTTCAAAAGATCGAACAGGGGTCTGCACTTACCTGATCCAAGTCTCCTTTGTCCATTGGCAATTCCTCCATCTCGGAGCTGGGCTCATCTTCCAGGAAAGGATTGGTGCATGGTGGAGGGACCTCAACCTTTTTCTATCAGGAGAATAAAAGAGAAGAGGAAGAATTTGTTTGTTTCTGATCTTCTCCACAGGTCCCTGCCCATCCCCTCTGATTTTCCACCTTCTTAATAATTTTCTGATAGAAAAGCTCATCCATGGATTGCAATATGAGGACAGAGAGCTGAGAGACGGCCAAGAGAAAGACTTAATTTAGCCAACATTTTCTAAGTGCCTACTATGTGCAAGGCAGTAGACTGAGTGCCAAGGATACAAAGAGACACAAAGGGGAATGGCTGCTGACCCACGGGGCTTGCATTCAACTTGATAATGATGCTCCCAACAGTGCCATCAACACATTTAACACTGCACTTTAAGATTCCCAGGTCAAATCTGTTTTACCCATAACATAAAGATTTCCAATCCCCACCAACATTCCATTTATTTTAAGTGACTTTCAATACACTATTGAGAGGCAAGGCAGCCTAAGAGAAAGAGCATAGGACTGGTAGAGCCAGACTTGGGGATTCATGCTGCTATGGAAGAGCTTCGTGACTCTGAAAAAGTCACTTCATGTCTCCAAGTGTCAGTTTCTTTATCTGTCAAATGGGAATAATTATCCTGGCCTCCCTGACTCACAAGCAAATTCAAATGGACATGGAAACAAATATCCTGAAAAATTAAAAATTACAACAGCCACCCACAGTTTGAGAAGAGCCAAGCTGAGAGCCTGACAGCTTCACCTCCTGACAGAGGTGGTGGGCTCAGAGGGCAGAAGGAGTTTGCATCTTGGGACGTGACTGATAGGGGAATTTGTTTTTCTCGACTTCACATTTGTTCCAAGGGCTTGGCTTTGCTTTTCAAATGAGCAGAATTGGGGATGGGGGGGGGGATGGGAGGAAGGAACCACAGACAAGCAAGAAAGTTTGAAAGTTTATAAAGTGAATTTGCTGCATGTTTAAAAAAAGCAAACTCTATATAATTAAGATCTATGGTAAATGAAAATGGAAAAATGTCACTTTGTCTAAGTTCAGAATTAAAGAATTATACACAGACAGACAGACACACAGACACACACACACACACACACACACACACACACGCGCGCGCGCGCAATCACTGCTACTGACACAACCAAAACATACTTCAAGAGGTGCCCTAGTCCCTAGTAGAATACAATGTCCTGGAACCTGAGACCTGGTGGGAAGGGAAAAAAAAGGGGGGATGTGCAAGAACAGGCCAGTAGATGCTAGGAAGAGTAGGTTCAAAGTCTATGGAAAGTCAAGGCATGCAGGTGCTCCTAAATGGCTAACATGTTAGCCTTTGCTACCATCATATATGTTAGTGAATCCTTGGGCCAGAGGGACACCAGATGACCCAGAGGGTATCACACATACCCTCGATCTTCAACTGGAAAACAATCACAACCCTGGTTTTAAGTTTGAAGATGTTTACTTTATTTAACCAGTTTTATTTTCTGAAAAACATTTTGGTGCAAATGGGCAAAACCAGCCTCCTTTACCTACAGAGAAAGTCTCACAAATCCTGACCCACCTAAGGACAAACAGCTACTAATATTTCTAGGATTTATGGAATGCCCTAGAAAGACTTCAAAATGGCACACTACGTGAGTATCTCAAATTTGGATTTGACAAACCATGACTTCTTTGTACAGAACTTGATTCAATAATTCAATTATTTATTATGGGCCTACTGAGTACGGAGCACTGTACACTAAGCCCTAAGAGAGATGAAAAATTTAGTGAAGATGTAGTCTCTGTCCTCAAGGAGCTAATAGTATAACAAAAGGGTAAGAAACAAACATTGATCGCTGGAATATACAATATTTTAAAAGCATATTTGAGAGTTTCAAAACAAAGTGCTATAGAATATCTGAGCAAGAAGATTACCACCCATAGTATGGGAGGCTTCATGGAGGGCAGGGCATTTCAGCTATACTTAAAAGAACGAGTAAGGATTGAACAGGCAAGGAAAGGGAACAAGTTTAAAGGGAACAAGTTTATTCTAGAAGTAGGGAAAAGACTGAGTAAAGGTCCAAGGACAGAAGTGCAAAGGATGCCTGGGGGCATGAGACAGTCCTGTCGAACTGGAGCACAGAGTATATGAAAGAGTGGTATCAGATGGTAAAAGGCCCTGAATGCCAGGCAACGGAGGCTCAATTTTAGTCACCAGGTAATCATTGCGAATGTCTGAACAGAGGAGGAAGGTGACCACTGGCTCTAGATATAAGGATATTATTCTGCTATCAGTATGAAGGAAGATGGTGGAGACTGGAGGGCCTGTGATGAAGGTAATGCAATTCTCCAGGCAGGTGGTAACATGCATCCGTCCTGGTGGTCAAGGCAGGAGTAGAGCAAAAGAGATGGATGTGATAGATGCTGCGGGGGGGGCCTCAACGGGAGGCATTAACTAACGGGACATGAGCAGTGAGGGAGAGGGATGATGATGATGCCAATGATAGAAAGTGACATTAGAAGGAGGATGAGAGGCAATGATAATAAGTTGGGTTTTGGACATCTTGACTCTGCAGTACCAGTGGGGCACTATTTTGTAGTGGGCTGAAGATATGAGTCTGGAGGTTAGAGAAGAAACCGGGGCTTGAGAGAGAAAGCTATAGATCTGGGAGTTGTCCCTTGGGGATGGGGAGGGGTGGCCATCGGGTATGTCTGACTGGTTTCCTACCTTGAATGGAACACAGGTAGGGGTCAATTAGCAAGCCTGCAAAGGGCATGGAAGTTTATAGCACAAAAATTTCCAGCACAGAAAATGCCAGAAAAGGGATGATGCCAGGCAAGGTGAAGGGGGCACATCTAGAAAAGGGACAATTTTTCAGGAAAGGTCCTCACAAAAGTGCTGTTGTTTTTCCCAGACTACAAGAGGGATCCAAGCCCTGTGCTCTACCCACTGTGCTACCCTGTTCCCTCTGCAATAGCAGCTGGTACTTAGCACTTTAAGGTTTACAAAGCACCAGACAAAGCTAAACATTAACCAGTTTTAGTCAGAGCAGCTACTGACCCAATGTGGATCCGAGTGGCAGGCCTGGGGCTGCTGGGCTGGGCCAAGTCAGGCCATGTTCTACCTCATCTCCCCAGTTTGTGGCCTCTAGGAGGCTGGGATGGAATTACAAGCTTGGGTTTAGATTTTGCATAACTCAAATGACACAGTCCACTGGCTTCAGGATTTCTAAGTGAAACCAAGAGGGGTGAAAAATCTGCCAGGAAAATTAAACACATTTTCCTATTTTAAAAGAAGCTCTTCTTTTTTGTTATTTTTCAATTATGACAACATTTGCCTTCATATCATTCAGAAAGGCAAAATTCTTCCAATAGCAAGTTCATCCCCTCAATTAAATCATTTGGGATTAGTAGCGCCGCCCCCCCCCCCCCCCATACCTACTCTGCAGAAAAAGGAGGCTCTGGGCTCTGCTTCAAAGCCAGCAAGTTTGCTGGGAGGAAAGGAAACACTAGCTAAAGCGAGCTCTGCCTGTATCTGGGCACAGGGCTCCCTTAATTTCCAGAGATATCCAACTGTCAAAGAATGAGACTCTTAAATGCCAAAGTCATGTTTACGACTATCCCGGCCAGAGGGAGGACTCCATCAATAAGTGGGAATTTGGAGCGTCTCTGAATTCTGCCATCTTCCAAAAATCTTTCCCTGACTTACTTCTTGTATTATCTCAAAATCAGGCCAAAGAGGCCTAGCACTTAGTCTGGGGGCCAAGTGCAGCGCTAGCACACAGCAGGCACCTGGTAAACATGCTTGGTGACAGTTTAACTGGCTCAGAAAGACCAGGTAAAATCTTTTGAAACTGGAGAAAAAGAATGGACGGAGAGGGAGGCTTCCTTCATAACAGCCTCTATTTTCCCATTTCTGGAGTTTCTGGATGGGATGATTCAGCTCTGAATCACTGCCCTCAGCTGCTATAAGGGCTGTATTAACAAAACTGGAGAGTTCGGCCTACTTTAACAGCTTTAATTGATCTGCTGATAACAGAATGGCACTGGAGTGACTGACATCTGAACAGTGAGTACCAATCCCATCCCAAGCATCAGCAGAGTGAGTGACAGCCGCTACGTCTGCTTCCAAACAGTCAGCACAGAGATTGCCATCCATCCTGAGAATTTGACTCATCAGATCCCACAAGGCTGAGCAAGGCAAGGCAGTGCCACAGATGCAGCTGCTCCTTAAAATAGGGCCCTTCTGATTGAGATGGGAAGCCGCCTGCTTGCTGAAGCCATCACCCACTGGTGCTGCAGCCTGGCCCTGCTCCGGCTTCCTGTTCACTGCAAACCCTCCCTCCCTTTCTCCTCCCTCAGCCTCCGCCTCCCTCCCTAGTTCCCCATCTCAAGTGTCAAGTTGCTAGAGGGCAGAGTTGGGAAAATCTTTGGGCAGAGTCAGCAAGTCATCAACCTCCAGTAACCATGGTGGGCCTCAAACTTGAAACCACACCTACGCTTTCTGAATTCTGAACATATTAAGAAAAAACTGTAAGAAAAAGTATGAATTTGTATTAAAAGAGCCTTGGAGGGAGGAAAGAAGGAAGGAAGGAAGGAAGCAAGTAAAGAAGGAAGGAAGGAAGGAAGGAAAAGAAACACAGGGTTACCTATGTAGTAACCAAGAGGAAAGAAAAGTCCAAGGAAACCCAAAGGCAATAAAGGAGAAAAGTTCGTTTAGTTTCAAGGCCACTCAATGGCCAATTATAAAAACCTTTCTCTTATTCATTTGACTAAGAGTGAAGGGCTGAGTACTATTCACCTGGCATCAAATCATCACGTCCTTAATTAAGCACGTGGGTGTAGTTACATCAAGTCCAAACATTTGCTTTTGATTGTAATGGACACACTACTTTCAATCCCACTCTCCCAGGTCAGGAGTCCAAGCAGTGCCTCATCAGCCCACTCTTCCTCCTTACAGAATCATTTAGCATATTTATTTTATTATTCCTATTGTTGTGTAATCATTATTATACGTGTGTATATGGGGGGAGGCAAGAGTGTACTTTCAAAGAACTCTCCCTGCCCTCGGGGTTGTATAGTCTTGTTTGATATCTGAATTCAGTCTGAAAAGGCTGCCAACCCACAGCAAAGGACCAGAAGAGGAAGAGCTCCAATTTTCTTCGACAGGCTCATTGCTTACAATATTTCAAGAAGTCATTTAATTTTTCAGGATGTCTCCTTCATTATTTACTGAATAGGCTCCTCACTGACCAAAATTAGGTGTCTGATTTCATCTTCAATGCAGATATTTGTTTTTTTATTGAATTCATTGATTTTTTTCCCCTTTTTCTTTTTGCTAAATTTAGTATCCAGAAAAGATGTAGTTGTCCTTCATGCTCAAAGAGGATCAAAATGACATCACTATTTTGGAGTCAAGGTACAGCGTGTCCAACTGGGACTGATCAGACCAATACAAGCTCGGAAGGCTCTACCACAGGTTGGGCCCAAATAGTGCACAGGAACTTTTGGAGTGTAGATGTCTCTAAATTTGCACGCCTCACATTTCTTTTGAGCTACTGCAATTCTGCTTTGCTCATACTGCACAGTATCTTTTTTGATGCAGGGATGCCACGCTGGGCAGTCCTTTGCCAGCATCTCCCACGTCACACAATCAATTCCAAAGTTCTTCAGAACGTCCTGGGGAGTGTCCTTGTATCGCCTCTTCTGACTACCATATGATCTCTTGCCTTGTGCAGGTTCTCCGTATAATAGTCTCACAGACAAATGTACATTTGGCATTTGAACTGTAGAAAATGTGGTTGGAGATACTGTTTCTGCATATCATCGGGGTGTGGATGCCTACATGACCACATGAGAGCACTGGAGTCAGTTTAAACTGGGTTTGAGGTTTGTGAGAAACAGCTATTTTTCATTTTCACAAAAGTCACCTGAAAAATGCACTCTAGGGGTTAGGTGGAAGTTGAACAAAGGAAGCCATAAATTAGAATAAGAAAACACTATTGGTAGGTGAATAGATTAACTGGCGGAAAACCTGTTCTGAAGTTAGGTATAGGTTAACATCAAAAGGGGTGTTCCCAAATAAGAGCAAAAGCAGATGCGGCCCTGGTCCCCGAATTGTGGGGAGTGGGAGATGTAATTAGGGGCGGAGACTCACGTGGGGAAATTAGGTGCTTCGGATAGGCTGTAACCTCTATAATACCCAACCGATGGGGAAACGGGAGGGAAATTCAAATCAGGGAACTAGGAATAAAAAAGGGAGTATCTGTTTGACACATGTGGGACTCCAGACCTTCCCAGGCAGTTAATAAAGTTTCTTCCTGGTTCAAACAATGGCTTTGTGGAATTCGTGGTAAGACTTTTTGCTGCTAACAGAATAACGTGGCCAGCCCATCAGAGTTGTGCTCTCTGCAGTAGAGTTTGACTGCCTGGCAGTTCAGCTCAAGAAAGGACCTCAATATCCAGTACCTTATCCTTCCAGGTATCTTCAAAATCTTCCTAAGACAATTAAAATGGGGGCAGCTAGGTGGTGCAGTGGATAGAGAACTGGTCCTGGAGTCAGGACAACCTGAGTTCAAATCTGGCCTCAGACAGCTTGACACTTACTACCCCTTTCCTGGGTAAGTCACTTAACCCCACTGCCTAGCAAAAAAACAAAAACAAAACAAAAGAAAAAAGACAATTAAAATGGAAGCGATTGTTTCCTGGCATAGCGCTGGTATACTGTCCAGGTTTTACAAGCATACAATGAGGTCAGCACAACAGCTCTGTAGACCTTCAGTTCGGTAGGCAGCCTAACACCTCTTCTCTCCCACGCTTTCCTTCCCAAACACTGAGCTAGCTCTGGCAACGTGTGTGTCAACCTCTTCATCTATGTGGGCACATAGAAAGTATACTGACAAGATAAGTGAACTTATCCACAATATTCAATGTCTCTCCATTTACTGTGACCAATGGTTCCATGCACAGATTGGTGTGGTGCTGGCTAGTGGAGAACCTGTTTTCCTGTTGTTGACTGTCAGACCAAAATTAGCATAGACAGCAAAGAATCACTCTATTGCCTCTCAGCCTCAGAGGCTGCATTAAGTGTATAACCTGCAATCAAAAAGTCGAGCACCAACTCTCCCTCCATTTTAGTCTTGGCTTGTATCCTTTTCAAGTCAAATAATTTACTGGTCAGTGTGGGAGTTGACCTTGATGTCATTTTTGTCCTTGTTGAAGGTGTTCAACAACACTGCTGAAAGCATCATGCTAAAAAGCATGGGAACAAGCACGGCCTTGTTTCATTCCACTGGTGAGTGTGAAAGTCTGAAAGCTTCATCTATTATCCAGACCCTGTGCAAGCATGCCATCATGAAACTGACATACAGTACTGATGAGCTTCTCTGGCCACCTCTGTTCTGCTCCTGGCATTTCTCCTGGAGTTGTCGGGCAGCAAACATCATTATTAACTGTTACCCAGCCCTTTCTGAAGCAACACTAGCTC
This sequence comes from Vombatus ursinus, assembly GCF_900497805.2. Classification (NCBI taxonomy): domain Eukaryota; kingdom Metazoa; phylum Chordata; class Mammalia; order Diprotodontia; family Vombatidae; genus Vombatus; species Vombatus ursinus. The sequence goes on from NW_020954546.1 coordinate 23,680,599, forward strand.
TCAGGTAGATGACCATCCTCCAGGTAAAGGATTAACCTGGTAAGGAGGACTCCAGCAAAAGAGAGACTTCTCTGTGACTGTCACAAAGAGGTAAACGCACCCTTTTCAGATCATTATGCAATAAAAATTACATGTAATAAAGGGCCATGGAAAGATAGACTAAAAAGTTAACTGGAAACTAAATAATCTAATCCTAAAGAATGAGTGGGTCAAACAACAAATCATAGAAACAATCACTAACTTCATCCAAGAGAATGACAATAATGAGACAACATACCAAAACTTATGGGATGCAGCAAAAGCAGTTCTTAAAGGAAGTTTTATATCTCTCAATACTTACATGAATAAAATAGAGAAAGAAGAGATCAACGAACTGGGCATGCAACTAATAATAGTTGTCACAGGACAACTATTTCCTTTTCCTTATAGAGATGAACAATGGAGGCATCCTTGAACTCCAGGGGGAGAATCTCCTCTTGCCATATAACCTGGAAAATTTCAGTCTGGTTTGGTAGACCCCTTCCTTGTAAATCTCAGCTGTAACAGAATCGGCACCAGGAGCTTTGCCAGGTGACAGGAACCGAACGGCATTCAAAACCTCTTCTTCACGGGGAAGTCTGGCTAGAGAGCGACTGACTTCAGCCTGAGGTGTGCAGCCAATGGCTTCAGCACTGAATGATGGCGGTCTGTTGAGAACAATGGAAGTGTTCAGCCCATCTCTCCAGGATCATGTTCTCAAGGTGGTTCCATCAGCACTGAGTGGCTTCGATGCACCATAGCTCTTAGCCCCACAAATAGCCTTCAGGGCATCATAAAGGCGCTTTGGATTGTTACTATCAGTATAAAACTGAAGTTCATCTGCCTTCTCACTGGGCCAAGAATCCCGCATCTCTCTAAGCTTTCCTTTGGTTGGAGTTAAAAGATGCCTTCTTAGAGACAGATGTACGATCCCGCTGGTAAGCCCTTGGAGTTCTCTAGCAGCTTCTGAATTTCCCCATCATTTTCATCAAACCAGTCTTGATGTTTGCGAGTATTCTGGCCCAGATGAGTAAATGCAGTGCTGTCCACCAAATCTCTGAAAGCTGTCCACTCTTCTTCTGCTCCACTGTTGCCAACTGTGCGCTGGCTCAGCTTTCCCTCCAATTAGCAACAAATTGTTCACAAACTGTTCACACTAGGAGAAGCACGCTAATAAACTGACATTAAGTCTTCTGGTAGTTGTCTTGTCTTGGGGCCACCACTTTTGCTCAATGTGAATGTTTAGCTTGGAGAGGATAAGTCTATGATCAGTCCAGCACTCTGTGCCATATATCGCCTTCATCACTCTCACATCCTGTCTGTCTCTTCTCCTTAAATGCCAACATTTGCTGTGAGGGTACATCCACAGTTTTATTGCATTTAGGTAAATGGAAGGTCACGCAATACATAAGTCTTCAGTAGTAAGTAGCCTTGCTGTTGCTATTTCCAATTCTATTCTTCCCAAGGAATCCTAGGATTCCCTGCCATGTTTGACAATTTGTGTCTATGTTGGCATTAAAGTCACCCATAATCACAAGCATGTCCTCTTTCAGCACAATGATGATGAGGATCTCCAGGTCTTCAAAACTTTTTCTTTGACCACATCAGGGTTTGTCATGGTGGAAGCATATGCACTTATGATGACAATGTGATGCTTTCCTGAAAGTGGCAATCACACTGTCATGAGCCTGTCATTCACTTCTTTTGGGAGGCATAGAAATGTGTTGACTAGATTAGTTTGGATTGTGAAACCTATTCTAGCTTCACAGCACTCCCCATCACTGCAGCCACTCCAGAAAAACATGTATGCAGCACCGACTTCAGTAAGCTGGCCTTCGCTTGTCAGCCTTGTTTCACTCAAGGCTGCTATTTGGAAGCAATACCTGCTGAGTGCTCTCCCAACAACAGCTGGATGTCTTTCAGGTCTACTGGATTTCATGTTGTCCATAAGTGTGCACGCATTCCATGTACCAAAGGTGAGTGGAATCATCTTCACAAAAGTTTTTCTATGTATTTTTGTATTTCAATTGCAGGGTAGGATCCCCGCCTTACCACAGTAAACAAGCCAGGGCTAGGTTAGGTGAAATAGATAATCTTCAGGGTACCTTTGCTAGCCCCTTTCTCACATCAGTAGGTTAGCAGTGCAGTTCTTTAAAAAAGCTGCTTAGAGAACCAGGAGAACATTGTGAGATGACTAACATTAATAGACTTAGCCCTTCTCAGCAATGCAAGGATGTAAGACATCTCCAAAGGTCTCATGATGGAAAATGCTATCCACATCCAAAGAAAGACCTATGGAGTCTGAATGCAGATCGAAGCATACTATTTGCTATTTTTTTTTCTTCTGTTTTGTTTTGTTTCCTCTTGCTGGTGGTTACTTCCATTGGTTCTAATTCTTCCTTACAACACGACTAATGTGAAAATATGTTTAACAGAAATTTATATGTATAACCTATATCAGATTTCGTGCTGTGGGAGAGGGAAGTGGGAAGGGAGGGAGAGAAATATGTAAAACTCAAAAGCTTATGAAAGTGATTGCTGATAAATCAAAATAAATTAGTAAAAATTTTTTTTAAAAAAAGCTGCTTAGAAAAATTAGGGGAAAAAAAGGCTACTTAGACACCTGGGGCTGCCAAATTCCACTGCTGCTTCAGTCCAATGAGAAGACAACACTATGGCCTGGGCTGCCTGTGTGTAGGGTTGTGACTATAGCTCCCAGTGTTTCTGCTGCTTTGTCACTTGTCTGTCGCCACAGGACTCTGAGGGAGGTAAAAATGGTAAAATGGTATGGCTGATATCGTGACTTGCACCTAAGATTGGATTTAAGTGAGGTAGAGTTGCATGAAGTTGTTGGCCTCACTTTGTCTTCCAGAGTCGCTGAAGTTCGGTGGCAAGACAAAAGTCAACACACCTGGTGATGGTTCAAGATGCAATGGACCACCTTGGTGTCTTCAATGTCTAACTGAGCTCTAAGCACTCTGCAGAGCCTGCTTCTACCACCTTTGTGGCTGCTGGAACAAATTATTCACATCCACCCATTCCACCTGGGGACATCTTCACATGATTGGAGCAGATACCTCCCCCACCAACTCACCAACACATTTGGCCCACTGGTTACCCTCAACCTGATTTAGCCTCTCTATCAAGATGGTTGACTGTGGTGTGGCTGCTGCACATGCTATAAGTTCTTGAAGTCACAGGTAAGAGCTGGGTGGCAGATGAACCTTGAAAAGGTCTCAGCAAACCCTCTTACCAGAGGTGCCAGTCTTCCCTAAACACCCACAGGTAATGGCAGAATTTCAAGACTCTTCAAGGCCTTGTGATGTAGCAGATAATGCCTGAAGCTAGGATGTAGGAAATATAGGTTCTAGTCTTGCCTTTGCTACTTAACTAGATGTGGGACATTGGGAAAATCACTTTATCTTTCTGGGTCTCAGGTCCCCCCAGGGTGCAATAAGGCTGAACTGCATAATCTCGAAGGCCACTTCCAGTTCTAAAATATTATGACAGGAGGGTTCAATCTGCCATCCTGAAGCAAAATGGTGGCCAACAGAAGTTTTCAAATTAACATTGCTCCTGTAATTTTCAAACAATTTCAATAAAATTGGGTACGTGTGTGGTTAAAGGCCAAAGAGATGTGTGATTATATTAAAAGTGTCTACAGCTGCTAGAATCACGAGACTGTAAAATGAGGAGGATACTTAAATCAAAATGACTGTAAGCCACCCTGGGAAAAAAAACCCTGACATTCTCTGTAAAGGACCAATAATACTCAATATATAATACTCAATAACAAGAATTTAGTGGCATTACTACATGGGCAGACTCTGAGGGTCAGTGTCCTCAGCGATAACACGACAAGGTTAGACTCAATGACCTCCAAAGTCTCTTCAGCCTCTTGGCCTCTAAGCTGAGGTATATGGGTCTATCAGCAGGCAGAACGTTGGCCTCACTGGCTATGTAGAAGCCCCCTCCCCACCTGGTCCTTACCAGGGCCCCATCTGTCAGGGTGCAGCCAGAAAAGCGCTTGGCCAAGAGTCCCTCGAAGTTGGTTGTCCTCTGGATAGCAAACAGAAGCAATTTCACTTCGATCTCCTTAGCTCGGGTACGCATGATCTTGGCAAGTTCCACCCTTGAAAAAAGAAAAAGCAACATGAAAATAGCCTCTCCCATGCAAGGTCAGAGCTAACTTCTGTGAGGAAAAGACAAATGTCCTTAGGGGACATTCAGAAAAACACATGGGAGGGGGCAGCTAGGTGGTGCAGTGGATAGAGCACCGGCCCTGGAGTCAGGAGGACCTGAGTTTAAATCCGGCCTCAGACACGTAACACTTACTAGCTGTGTGACCCTGGGCAAGTCACTTAACCCCCATTGCCTAACCAAAACAAACAAACAAACAAAAAAACCAGAAAAACACATGGGGGCATGTCCATCGCTGAGACCGGTCCTAGCCGTTGTCTAGCTTTTGGCAAGTGGGCACCGGAGCCTCTCAAAAACTTTTAGGAGAAGCCAGCAGCACACAATCAGAGACTTGACAGTCAACGCTGATCGCCCCAGTTACTCTCTTTTGCCTCCGCTGATATTATTACACTAAGAACTATCAGGAATTATGAATCAGACAATGGTTTCGTAAGTTGTCACTTTATAACGAAATCAGAAGACTACATAAAAATAACTGTGTTATATATAAAATCACTACACTTTCTAGATATAAATATGTTCTGCTGTTGTTGTTTGCTTAGACTTTTGCTTTCACTGGTATAAGGGATGTCCCAGGTGAGGAAAACTTTCATCCATACTGTTTGCAACAGTTCTGAAACTTCTAGCTTGGGGCACAGAGAGGTTAATAAACAACCTGCCTGGGACTTTAAAGGGAGAGGCTTGAATCCACGCCTTCCTAACTTCCAAATCAGGTTTAAATGCGACTCAAAAATATTTAATAAAATAAACAGAAATACAATACAACACAGATAATGGTAGTTAATGGTTTTCTAAGTCACTATGTTGTAGATTTGTTTCTATTTGTGTTTGACACCTCTCCAGTACAACATGCTGCTTCTCACATAAATGATTTCCTAAGGCATTTATATTGAACTAGGAACAACCCCCTTAAAACTATTTTCAAACAACTGCCTCTCCAAGGGATAAATGAAAATGGCCTGTAGGTGCCAAATTCGCTATGAAAGGTGATAATTCATCTATCTGTTTATGTGGCCTCCATCAAAATAAGAGAGGTATTTGGTCACCAGGCTCCATCTGCAACACAGGTCATGGGTAGGATGACCTGTGGCTTTATCAGTACGGGGCACTCCTAGCGTGGGAACTCTCTCAGCCAAGCAGAAGGCAAGCTCCCATACAAGGAAGGACCTGAAGGAGGCTGGCCTGGAACCCAGCACTGCCTTGGCTCCTGCTTCCTCAGTGCTAACCTGCTTTCACCTTCCCTCAAGGGTTAAATGACAAACCTCAAAACCAAGAGGTCGGGAGTTTATTTGGGAATCAAGAATCTGTAGGGCCTTTTGCCAGATTTCTAACAATTGAAGCTTGGCAGGCGCTGTGGCTTTAACAGAAGAACAATCGCCGGCCGGGAAGTTCAGATGACTTCGCTGGCAGGGCCGTGGGCCCGTAGCCTCCCAGAGACTCTGCTTGTCAGTGTGCCTCTGGGCGAAGGAGAAGCAAAGCAGCTCCCACTTCCTCGAGAGTCAAAGTTTGAGAGGGAAGTTAACACCCACTTTAACTATGTACTGATATCTAAATTCATAGCACCCTATTGTTTCTCAAGAAAGGAAGGAAGCAAGCATTTATAAAGTCCCTACTATGTGCCAGGCACTGTGTCATTGGACCCTCACAACAAAACTGAGAAGCAAGTGCTATTCGTGTTCTCATTTTACAGCTGAGGAAACTGATGCAGAGAGAGGTTCGGGGACTTGCCCAGGCTCACAGTGTTAGTGAGTATCTGAGGCAAGATTTGAACTCCAGTCTTCCTGACTTCAGGCCCAGAGCTCTATCCACTGGGCCACCTAGCTGCCCCCCACAACAACCAATCCAGTATCCCTTTTTCTATAAAAGCTTTCCAACAAGCTTTTTAAAACATCGAGATGAGTTCGGCCTGGATCTAAATAAAGACAGGAACTGATCTGAGCTGTTCTGGAGCGTTTTGGTTGTGTTTAGGGAATCATCAGGATAATGTAGGAGGCTGGTCTTTTGTCTTCTTGGCATCATCTTCATTCCCCACTGTCTTCCTCCCCCCACCCCTTTCCAGAGAGCGAGGCTTTATAACAAGGAACAAAAAAGAAGACACCCCGGCCAGCAAAACCAGCCGATAGTTTGAAAAAGCCTGACGTCACATGCGGTTTTCCGCATCCCTGGTCCCTCACGTCTCTCTGCAAAGTCATGGCGGAAGGTAAGACCTAGCCTTTTAATGGTTCTTTAATTTATCTCATGAAGGGGTCATTGCTTTGTACTCTATCTGCACTGAATACTTGACTTACTCAGTGTGCGTCTGAACATGCCCTCTGAGGCTCTGAGCCAGGTAAGTCAATTATTACTAATCCCACCCAATGATGACCCGAAGTCTGGCAGCTTTGTTCTCAGCTTTGTCACCGATGTACTGACTCCATTTTCGGGGCTCCAGTCCTCCCACAGTGGGAGGCTGTCCTGGCCATGGTCCATCTACTTGGAGGTCTTTCCTGATCTTTCCACCCTCCGCCCCCCAACACACACAGTGGAATGACTTGGCGAATATTTTATAGTCACTTAAGCATATGCATGTAGTTTCCCATAGATACAAAGTCACTTCCTTGAGGGCAGGGACCATTTCACTGATCTCTATACCCCCAGCACCTAGTGCAGTCCTTGGCACGCAGGAGGCCCTGTTCATTGAATTAATGAAGGCTCTCCCAACAAATGCAGTGAAGACACGTGGTATCTGTTAAATGCTTTGAGCTACTACCATCACCTGCCAATAACAACTGAGGGTCAAGGTCCGCCTGTCATTACGGAAGAAACGAGAGGCTAAGACAACCAGCATCCTGATCCTCGAGGACCTTCCTTATTTTTCCCGTTATCTTCTTAGCAAGTCTGAACCAGACGTGCTACAGATTTAGATGTTACAGCATAACGCATGTGCAATGAGGAGTGGGAATGATGGAGACCCAAGACCCCTGGGGTGGAAGGTAATTTGAGGTTTCTTAGAGAAATGTTTTTGGAGCCAGGGCTTAGAGGAGGAGAGAAGCTCAGCCGAGCACCAGCTAAGACTCTGCCCCTAAGCAGAGACCCACAGAGAGGAGCACATGGGCAAGGGAATCTGCCGCACGGAGGCAGAGGAGGAGGCTTCAGTTCAGACCCACGTTAGAGAAGCTCAAAGCCCACGCACTGACAGCAATCTGTACTTGGGGCCACTTTGGAGCCCCCGAAATGAGAGTTAGTCCTCTGAAGCACCAGACTCAGGGCATGCCTTATATCATTCACCTTGTGACATGGCAGAACTCTACAGCAATCCTCTCGGTCATGTACCACTCGTGGGGAAACATACGCCCATATTTCTCTTCATAATCCACAAGCTGGCGTTTTATCCAGGCATAACGTCTGTCAATTTTGTCGAGCCAGGCAACCTGGGTAAGATGGAGAACAAAAATCACCTGGTGCCCACAGACAGTACTGACAGCTTAAAGACAGAAAAGGAACACAGCCAACCCCTCAGCCTTTCCCCAATACTCGTGAGTCTGGGAAAGAACAGTCGACGTTTACATGTTGTTGATCTCACACATTCGTAGCTCACAGATTCAACATCACCAGTCAGGGATGCTAAGGAAGGACTAGGCCCAGAGGGGCTGAGCACATAGACACAGGCTCTCTTGATCAGCATCGAAGCAAACCCAAAAGGAGCATCTGAGGAATCTGGTCACCACTCACATCTTGGTTTTCTTGAAAGAGCACCAGGTATTCAGAGAGGTGCTGCTTAATAAACTTCTTGATGATTTCCTGCTTGATCCTGGGGTCCAACACATTAGCAACCAGACATGCGTCTCGCAGGACATTGCTGGGGCCTCCAGGCCTCTGTTAGGACAAACAACAGGCAACAGTTCAACAGCTAGGGCAAAATAATAAAAGCAAATAGAAGCCTTGAAAAACTACCTGGCCTTTGACGGCTTCTCCTTCTTTTTCTGTCTTTCTGTTACACTTGTTACTTCTGCAGTAGAGGGCTATTTTGGTTATCTGTTCCTCAATGAAACAATCTCTCTGTCTCTCTCACGAACCCCCCCCCCCCGGCCGCTTCACCCTCTCTCCCTATCTCTCTCTCTTTCTTTCTCTCTCTCCCCTCCACCCCCCTCTTCCAACCAACATCAAAACTGCTTTGTGAATCAGAAAGGAGAAGCTTGGGAAAGCAAGGCCAGGGCTGCCTGGGGGACGTCTGACATTCAGAAAACCAAAACGGAAGCCAGTATGTTGAGGTTGTTTGAACAGCATTCTTAAAAGCGATAGAATAACCTTAGCTTCCCGCTAGGTAGACCCCTTCCACTTGACTTGAACCTCTGGGATCCTCCAGTCTGAAATCACTACATCTGGGTCACACTGGGGGGAAAGGGGGTCTCTTAAACTCTGAGGGGCTGCCAAACCACAACACTAGTTTTGCTAATGGTGAACTATCCATCTAGGCCCCCTAAGCTTTTAATGGGTCATAGATAGGCAGGATACATCAACACTGTATCCTGAAGGAAGGCCTCTCAGTAGGATGTCTGAAGCCAAGCTTCCAATCCATTATAACTTTCATAAAAGTAAGTAATACATGGAAGGAAAAGCATCAGACCTGAAGTTGGAAGGCCTAAGTTCTAGTCTTGGTTTTCCAACTACCTCTGGGACAACTCCCTTCAGAGCCGTCCCCTCTCAAAGCCTCAGTTTCTCCTCTGAGGCATCTTCCAACTCAATCATTCAGTGACTCTGTTAGTGTCGTCCACTGAGATACTGAGGTCAGGCTGCTTCATAAATATTAACTAGAACAGTGAACCTTTCTATAATGCTTTAAGGTGTGCAAAGTGCATTACATCTATTCTCTCACCAGACGTCATTATTTAGAGAAAGAGCCTGACAAGGGCTAGACTAGTCCAAAAGCCCTGGGTTCCTACCCTGGTTCCAATACTTACGAGCTCTGTGAACATGAGGAAAGTCACTTCCCTCTCTGAGCCTCAGTTTTAGCATCTGTAAAATGGGGACAATAACACCTACGGAGTACCTACCTTTTGGAATTAACATAAGGCTCAAATGGGCTATAAAGTGCCTTGTAAATTTTTGTGTATTATATATTTATAAATGTCAATTTTTAAATATATTAAATATTTAATAAATAGTAGATATATTATCAAATACAAATGCCAACTATTTTTATTACTGTCATTTCTAAGGTACCACAGTAAATTCATACACAACCAAAAACCTGAATTGATCTCTTCTGGCCTCCAATGTCATCACCTTTCCCCATGTGCTCGGTTTCTCCTAGTGGCCCAGCTGCAGAATTGCCCCAAGGTCATACATTCATCCCAAGTCAGGTCCACTGCTCAGCAGGCAGCAGGCCGGCTTTATGACTTCTTCCTTAGACTCCTCGCTTCCCAGTCTTGGGGGAAAATGCTAAGCCTCACAAAAGTGGCATTTTAGTTGTGCATGTTTCCAAAACGCCACAGTTCCCCACAAAAGACATTCTAAGGCTGGCCAATATGCTATTTAAAAAAATAAAAACAAAACTTGAAAAATAGCAGGGGGCAGATAGAAAGATTAGGATAAAAATCAAGGGATTTCAATCCTCTTTTCACCACCATGTCAAGCATTCTCAAGTAAATGACTCATCTATGAAATAGGGACAGCACTGTTTCCCTCTGGCAGGGATTACATCAAGCCAAGTCAGGTACTGTCAGTGAGTAAATGAGGAGGCCCCCACGGTGGAGGGCCATATAAGTACAAAGCCCAATGGGGAAGGAATTCTCCACCAGAAAACGTCAGCGCGCTCAGAAGCGGTACTCAACAGCTGCCCAAAGAAGGTGTAAGGTTGATTCTTCAGAGCTGGGCCAAACACCCACACCTGCATCCTAAATTACATCCACAGAGGACTAAGGCACATGATTAGGGAGTTTCCAGTTATGGAATATTAAACCAGATCCAGGAAACTTTTCCCTGGACCAGCAAGTGAATCTGGACTACCAATGCCGTGGTGAGGAAGGCTGCTTGCCAATGTTATTCTCACTCTGGCCTGAACAACGGTCTCCAAAAATATCTCAGAGAAATGGGAGCTGATTATACCTCTAAGGGGTCTCCCTCCAACACCCCGATGCTATCTTCTGAAATTTAAGGGGTCCCTTTAATAGAAGCCGCCACAGCAAATCAACAGCCACAGCTAGGGATGCCTGCTATAGAAGAATAAGGCAGAGGTCCACCATTGGAATACTGGAGGCTTCTTGTATGCAGGAAACACACAAATGCATTACCGGAGACAATTCTCCAGCAGGGCAGCTGCTCAAAGCAGGGCTATGATTATCTTGACATTATCTCATCATATGCTATCGAAAACTGCTGACATTCTGTCCCAGAGTCTTTTCCTCCTTTGGGGATAATCAGAGGTAGATGACTTTTCCCGAAAGAAATTTTAGCCTGAGGCAAACCTTTCATGACTTTTTTTTTTTTAAATACAGCCATGAGCAAAATGAATTTCAAGAGGAACCAGGATATTAGGATTTGACATACAGTAGACTGGGCAGTACAATTCTTCAGTTTGCAATTATAGGAATCAGGGCTATCCTACATTCAGTACAGACAAAATTGCAGCAAAAAGACATCCGGCTTCTAGACAGAAAGGAACATTTTAGGAACCCAGACCAATGTCAGGTGCACAAGAGATCAAAGGTGGCAAGCACAGCAGTAAGGTGTCTGAGTTTGTTTTGACATGACACCAAAAAGATGACATCCCAATGTGAGTTACCTTGGTACCCTGGGAAGGGAAAGCCTCTTCAAAATCAGCCAGGATCTGCTGCCCTAACTCAGTCTGGGCTGCCTTTACTCTGTGGGAAAAAGAAGACGTGTCATGGCCTGGCATTGTTTATCATGACAAACTCTCGATTACCTACCTGTTGAATTAGACACAAAATCATAGAACTGGAAGGGCTCTTACGGGGTCGTTCAGTCCCGCCCTGCGTTTTTACAGACAGGAAACTGAGTCCCAGAACGGGAGCCTACCTTCTTCACGGTGACCTAGTTAGAGAGAGCAGAGCCAGGGCTGTGACGGTTTAGCCACCTCCTGTCTGATGCTGGGCTCCCAGCTTACGTTGCTTTAAGGTGTCCTTGGCCTACTCACTGGGGATATTTTCAGGAAATGCCAACTCATTTTAACAGCCTCAATAAAACAAACTAGAAAGGTTGATTTGAAAAAAATAAAAGCTGTACAATGCCAAAGCAGATCTGAATTCTGGCTATCTCTGTTACTAGCCTCCTACTCATTCATCCCAAAAATTACAGGATGCAGGCACTACATTAGATACTGGGGATACAATGATAAAACCAAAATCAAGTGCCACCTTAAAGACCTTAGAAAAAATAACATTTCGTTGATGCCTTTCACTGTTTATATCACAGCCATTTCTGGAAATACTACCACCCGCTCCTGCCTATGAAGTCTTCCAGCCCAACAGACAAAAGCCTTACACAAACCAACCACCACGGGAACTGTATCTAGCAACAGATTGTGGCAAACAGGATCATGTGAAGAGGGAGATGTCAACGAGGGAAACCAGCAAAAGCTTTCTGTAGGAGGAGGCACATGGAACGAGAGCTTTGAGAGAAGCTAATGACTCCCGAAGAGGCAGAGCTGAAGAAGGAGCACCTCCGAGGGATGGGGGGACAGCCTGTCTGCACAAAGGCATGGGGGCAGGAACCGGGATGCTGCACGTAAAGGCGGGAACAGGGCCTGAAATGCCAAAGCGGGAGTTTAGACTGTGTCTTCGAGGCAGGAGGGAACCAGTGGAGACTCCTGGAGCGAGGCTTTCCCAAGGCAGGGAAAAGCCTGGAAGCTGGAAGTCCAATGAAGATCAGAGTGTAAGAGTATGGTTAAGAGGACACAGGCCTGAACTATGGGGGCAGCTGGGGAAGTCCAGAGAAAGGAACTGATACGAGAGATGCGCAGACCGAATCAGCGAGAGCTAACAACTGACTGGTTCTGAGCAGTGACAGAGAGGAAAGCGATGAGGACGGTACCGTGGCGGTGGCCTGGGGAGGAGGAGGGAGGGGTCTTTAGCAGATATTTGGAGGAGGAAAAGGAGTGGATTTAAGGAAGATAAGTTCCATTTAGAGCAGGCTGAGTTTGAAATACTCACGGGACAGACAGAAGGAGAAACAGAGGGAGCCGGGGGAGAGAGACAGAAAGTGAGAAACGCTTCCAAAGAGGCACGCTCGCAAAGGAGATGGGCTCTACTGGTGAGGAAGAAGGGCAGCCCAGGCAGAGGGGATGGCCTTGGCCACAAGGAAAGGAAGGGCTACCTCTTCCTCCAAGTCTGAAGCAAAGGAGGAAATGCTTAAAGAAAGCAGAAGATTTAGAACAAACCCCATGGGAAGTACTACAGAGTATCAAATGGCAAAGAATAAAGATTTCTGTGCAGCAATTAAGGCTAAGTTGAGATTTGTCACATAATTTTGTAGTGGACCCAGTCAGCACAATTGTGTTATTTCCTCCAATGGAACTTTGCAGCACACATGCAGGAGCACAGAAGACAGATGGTGGTGGGCTAAGCCAAGGACGGGGTTTGGCAAAGCAAGAGGGGTAACAGGAGAAAGGAACAAGGGGTCTGAGGGTGGACGAAATGGTTAAAAACAACAGGAAGGTTGTGAAGGGGGAAGGGACCGAGCGAACAGGGAGGGCTGGAGGTACTGGAGGTCGGGATGAAGACAAAGAATGGTCTTTAGAGGAAGACACAAGGCCACGTGGAAGGACAGAAGGTTATGGTTAAGTAATGGTGAGATCCAGGGTATCACTGCGGGTAGCTGAGGCTGACAGAAAGTGGAAGTCATAAGGACTGAGGAGGTTGGCGAACTCACAGCTCCTGGTAGTTGAAGAATGAAGCCCCCAAATATCCTTAGGGCAGGGGCTGGGGTAGGAAGGAAAGTCATATATACCCTTTCAATTTCTGACCTAGAAACTAACAACAGAATCTTCAACTAAATACAAATATGGGGTTTTTCAAAAATGGTAAGACATCTACAAGTGTATAGATGCATTATTTATGGAATCATAGACTTGGCTAGAAGAGACCCTAAGGCCATCTCTTCAAACCCTCTCATTTTACAGATGAGGAAACTAAGGCTCAGGAATGGTAAGTGACTTCACTTAAGTGGTCACAAAGCTAGTAAATGCCAGAGGCAGGATTTGAACTCACATCTTCCTGACTCTAAGCTCAGAACTTTAACCATTAGACCACAATATTTCTTGAGCATATTCACTTACAATTGAGACATCTGAGTGAATAATTAGCTACAGAGAACCAGGAGATCCAATTAGTTTTCCTGAGCTACTTTTTTTTAATCTTCATTACAAGGGATGACTCATGAGGTAGGTGAAGTTAAAAAGCAGAGGGGTGTATTTGGAAATGAATGGGGCAGCGAGGCATTTAAGTGGATAGAGCACAGGACGTCTGAAGTCAGGGAGACCTGAGTTCAAATTGGACCTCAGACAGTTAGTAGCTATGTGACCCCAGGTAAGTCACCCTGTTGGTCTCAGTTTCCTCATCTGTGAAACAGGGATAATAATCATCATCCCAGGATTGTTCTGAAGCTGCAATAAGAAAATAGCTATAAAGTTACTAGGTCTGCATCCCAAAAGAGATGAAAAAAAAAAAGAAAAAGGACCTATATGTACAAAAATATTTACAGCGGCTCTGTTCTGGCAGCAAAGAACTGGAAATTGAGGGGATCCCCATCATTTGAGTGAATGGCTGAACAAGTTATAGTATATGAATGTAATGGAATACTATTGTGCTATAAGAGATGATGAGCAGGATGCTCTCAGAAAAACCTAGAAAGACTTATATGAACTGATGCAAAGTGAAATGCACCGTGTACAAAGTAACAGCAATATTGTAAGACGATCAGCTGTGAATGGCTTAGCTATTCTTGGTAATACAATGATCCAAGAGAACTCTGAAGGACTTATGATGAAAAATGCTTAAGACATTCCCAGACAAAGAACTGATGGTGTCTGAATACAGACTGAAGCATACTTTTTTTTTACTTTCTTTATTTTTCTTGTGGGATTTTTTTTTTTTTTTGGTCTGTGTTTTCTTTCACCACTTAACTATTATGGATACGTTTTGCATGACGACACATGTATAACCTATATCAAATTGCGTGTCCTGTCAATGAGGGAGGGTAGGGAGAGAGAAAGAGAATTTGGAACTCAGAGTTTTAAAAATTTAATTTAAAAACCGTTTTTATATGTAACTGGGGAAAAATGAAATACTAAATAAATTTTTAAAAAAGAAAATAGTTGTAAAGCACTTAGCACAGTACATAGTAAGTACTACATGAAAGTTAATTATTATTATTATGAATGTGCTATAAAAACAAAAGGCATTAATAAGACTTTTTAAAAGAACAGACTATTTAGGGGAAGAGAGTAGTAGGAGCACCCAAAAGGAGACATCCCAAAGGCGCTGAACAAAGCACTTCTCTTTCCTCCTATACCAGTGCCCCATTCTAATCAACCACAAGGACCGAAGGCCCACCTACTGCACAGGAGTCTCCGATTCACAGCTCACAGGGCTCTTAAGATTGTCCAGTGCAACCCCTTCATCTTTGTTTTGTTTTGTTTTGTTTTTTGCTACGCAATGGGGCTAAGTGACTTGCCCAAGGTCACACAGTTAGTGTCAAGTGTCTGAGGCCAGATTTGAACTCAGGTCCTCCTGACTCCAGGGCTGGTAATCTATCCACTGCACCACTTAGCTGCCCTCCCATCTTACAAAGAAGGAAACTTAGGCCTACAGAAGTGATGTGACTTGCCCAAGGTCACACAGATATTCTGTAGCAGGGCTGGGATTTGAACCCAGGTCCTCGGACTCCAATTCAACGCCCTCTCCATGACAGAATACTGGCTCAACCTCATAAACCATAATTACAACACTATATGAATGTGAACTGTTATCACACTAAGCTTCAATGGAACAAAAGGCCCAGAGACTGATGCTGTCTCCCAACACAGAATGAAATCTCCGTGTATCTAAGGTCAGTTTCTCCATATACATCACAAAAAAGTCTGCTCCCTTTCTTTATCTCCACCCCTTTTTTCTGCATTAACTTCAGTAAGTTTCAAATAACAGCTAAGAACCCCAAACCACAATTTCTTTGGCTCAAACTATGAGACTGGCTGGGCCTGGCAACCTGAGATTTTTGAAGAAGGAAGGGGAGGGCGGCTGAAGCAGCCTGTTTTTCCTTGGTACAGTTATAATTATGTCTTATCCTAAATACTTTCCAGGGTTTTTCCACTATCTGCAAAACTTTTCAAACCACACTCATGGATGGGTTTACTGACACCAATGACCTCTTCTTTACCACTTTGTCAAAAAGGACTAGAAATGCCCAAGATTGCTAACTATTGCTAACTAAATCTATGTAAGGAGAGACTTCTCAGGAACACCAAGCGGACAAAGTTTTTGCACAAACAAAATCAATACAGAGAGAATCAACAGAGAAACTATGGATTAGGGGGGAAAGTCTGACAGTCAAGATCTAAAGGGGATTGATGCAAATAAAAGACCAAGAGCCATTCCTCAACAAAGAATATCAATAACTTACAAAGGAAGAAATGCAAACTAGCAACAACTATGTGAAAAAAATGCTCTGAATCATTAATAATAAGAGAAGCATAAGCTGAAGCAGCTCTGAAGTTGTATTTCAATCCTTCCAAAATGGCAAAGAGGAGAAAGGATGGAAAAAAATCAGGTCTGGAATGGTTGGTAAGAAGACAGACACACTAAATATCCTATTGATAGAGATATGACTTTATTTGGAATACAAGGGAATTATTTGAGAGAAGTCACTATGTTGTTCACAACCTTTTTGGTCCAAGGATCTCACTACTGAGTATATAACCCAAGGAAGCTGAAGACAGAAAGCCAGGACACACACACACACACACACACACACAATCTAATGGAATGCTACTGCACCCTAAGAAATGATGAATAAGGAATTCAGTTATTAACTTATTTGTCTTAGTTACTTCGGGTACGTATACTTTTCCCCCTTTAGTAACAAGCATTACTGCAATTATATTTTATATTGTTAGCATCTACTTTGCTCACAGGAGGCACCTAATAAATATACGACGAATCAAATTGAAGGTAGGCTAAGCAAAAGGCTCTAGGGAAGAATTTCCAGGGACTTTCCTTACCTGCTCCCTTCCTGTCCCCCAACCCCTTTGGAAAAGCATAAACAATATAGTCACTTCCATAGCTAGTAGGAGAAAACTACCCTCTGGGAGAGCCCCAACCAGGCTGGAGGCGAAGGGAATATGGAAATAAGCACAAATATTATCTCATTTGATCCTCACAACAACCCATAAGGTAGGTGCTGTTATGATCCTCATTTTACAGTTTTGGAAACTGAGGCAAACAGAGGTTAAGAGACTTGCCCAGGGTGACCCAGCTAGTAAGTGTCTTAAGTCAAATTTGAATCAGATCTTCCTGACTGCACACCCTGTGCTCCATGCACTGTACTATCACTTACTAGAGAGTGAACAGCTTCCTACTCTTAAGGCTGTCATGTGTATCACTGCTGGGCCCAATCCCCATCTGTCACCTATCCTATTCGGCAAGCCTGTGCAATAGGTCTGGGGGTGGACAACTCAAGCCAACAATGGGCTTGGCCCTGCCAGAATACAGAAAGGGAGGTCAAAGTATTAGAGGCGTGACTCCCCTGTTTCCCCCAAGAAGCGTAACCTGCATCCTCTACATAGCTTCTAGAGGCACAACCACTTGGAAGGCCTGACAGTTAACACCTCAACGTCACAGAGTCTCCATCACTAGACACTCTTTAATGATGACAGCACTCTTGTGTAGACTTTTCTGCCAGCATCTGGTACCAGAGGAGATTAAGCTTCACTGCATCCCTGTTTCCAAAGTCACCTGAAGCAACTCGGAAGTCTTATTTCCTTCCTTCCAAAGTGGTAAAGAAGACAAAGGATGGAAAGAGTCAGAGCTGGAATGGATGGAGGAAAGACAGGCACACAAAAAACCCTGCTGGTTGAGCTGTGACTGATGTGGAATGATGCTCCAAATTCCCTTCCTATTTTAGCCATTCAATAGGAAGGGGCAACAATTTCCTCTGCACCAAGATCTGAGGCGGGGGGGGGGTCAATGAACTTAAGCAGGGGTTCCATTTATTTTCCAGGTGATTAGATTCCTATGTGATAAAGTGTCTAATCAGGTTATATCTGAAAGAAGGAAAAAACTCTGAAGGGCAAATTCTTAGCCCGACACATTCAAACTCCCTCCTCAATAAAAATGAATGCACTGGCCTGCATATAGAGAGCTCAATCCATCCACCAAGATTTTATTAAGTGAAGGCTAGATCTGAACTGAGGTCCTCCTAACTCCAAGCCCAAGGTTCTACCCATTAGACACAATATTGTACTCAGCGTCAGAGAAACCTGAGCGCAAATCCAAATTCAGATACTTACTAAATAGATGACCTTGGGCAAGTCATTTAATCTCAGCCTCAGTTTCTTCATCTGTGAATTGGGGATAATAATAGCATCGACCTCACAGGCTGTCGTGAGGATCATCTGAGATAACATTTGTAAAGCTGTTTGCAGACATTAAAGTGCTATGTAAATGCTAACTATTAACCCAGCCACCTTTCCTGGCTGCAACAGAAATTATCCTCTTACCAGATCCAAGGAAAATAAATTAGATCTCCTCCAATAATCCAAATAGGTTTGGCATAATCAAGTGATGTTATGCCAGTATTTTTCACACTTGAGAATGAAAGACTCACTGTGCTGTTTGAAGGTTAGGGCTGAACAGCAGCCTCCTGGGCCTCTGAAGTGGGGGAAGGGCCAAACACAGATGTGGCCTCTGCGCTGCTAAAGGGTGACCTTCTCCCACACACGCCATCAGTTTCCAAAAGAAGAGGGAAGAATAAGAGACGGAGCACAGGGTGGTAGGAAATTATGAAAATATGCTAGTTAGACATCAGCAGAGAAAGTCAGGCTGCCCCTTTCATTACCTTGTGGGTGGCTTCCCCCAAAAGAAAACCGCTGACAAAGTTCACCAGTGAACAAAATGAGCTTCCAAAATTCGAAGCGTTTATTCAGGGAGCAGAAACGTCACTTCAGGCGCTACGTGTTCTAACGGCCAGTTTCTATAAGAGTCTTAACTCAAAATCACAGATTCACAGAATCTTAGAGCTGGAAAGAACCTCTGAGACCATGGAGTCCAGGCGCCTCATATGCAGAAGAGGAAACAGGACCCCCTGAGGTCGAGGGGCCTGCCCAAGATTATAGAGCTAGTGAGTGGGAGGGCCAAGCCTAGAACTCAGGCCTCCTGACTCTTCCCACCCAGACCCTCTCCCACTACCTCCCCAACCTCCCCCAGTCTTCCTTCATTTTGGCTTTTAAAGAGCGTCCTTAAGAAGTCTGTAGTTCAAAAGTATCTGTTTTCAGGAGATTACAAGGCTCTTTCTTTGCATATGCTGATTGATTCCCAGAAACATTTGGTTTCTTGGATATGCCTAAGCCACTAAGACTTGAAATGGAATGACAGAATTCAAAAAAGATTTCCTTCAGTGCCATATTAAACATTTTCCAGCAGGAGAGTCCAAAGAAATCGCTCAGCCCAAATCAAGGCCCATCCACTTCCTCTTCCCAAGCCACAGTGAGCACAACAAACCATTACTTAGGATTTCTACAATTAAGGCAGCAGTGACCTAGTTACTCCAGAGTCAGTCCGACGCCCCTTCCTCCCTGACCCCAATGGCCATTTCTATCATTACCAGATGGCGAGACTAGTATTACGTAAACATAGGAGGGGAAAAATTCAGCAGGGATGGTACTAAAAATAGGAAGCCAGGGCTTCCCTTAAACTTCCAGGACCTCAAAAAAAGCAATAGTAGAGGAGATCTCAAAGCAGACCCCTCCCCCACTGCCTCCCCTCCTCCAAAGCCATTTTACATTCTTTCTGACATTATTTAATCCCACATATTCTTCACTAGCATAGAGGGATTTGCACTGAGGAAGGTTCCCATGAGAACTCAAAGAACTACAAGAGCCACACATTAACAAGTGTTTGGAGCACTGACCTACAGACTTACCCAGCTCAATTTATTTAACTGGTTCCATGAAAAGACTACTTCAGTGAGCAGAACCAGGAGAACAATATACGCAATGACAGCAACAATGGAGATGGAAAGAACAAAAAACAAAACAAAAAAAAGCTGAATGTTTCACAATAATAATGACCGAACTTGACCCCCAAAGACAGGCTGAAAAAAATGGACCTCCCTCCCTCCCTTTGCACAGGTTGGGGCCTAAGCGTATAGGACACTGTATAGGCTACCAGCCCCAATACTGTTTGGGTATTGATCAGTTTGGCTGATCTGCTTTTTTTCCCTCTTCCTTATTCTTTGTTACAAGAGATGGCTTGCTTCAAAGGGGAAGGGGCTTTTATACTATCACTGGAAATGACAGCATTAAAATTTTTTTTAATTAAAACTGGGGAAAAGAAAAAAAAAATAATAGTTCCAGCAAAACAGCATTGTAGAGTAGATAGACCCAAAGTAATAAAGTTATAAATTTACAACTGTATTTGGGGCCATCATACAGAGATTTGGGTGCAATGCATTAATATTAGAAAATGACTTTGAGAAGAATAATGTTATACAGAGAACACCTTTGCTTAGTATTTCTTTTCTAAATTTTTATTGATATCGCTTGCTTTTTACATCATCTTAATTTCCAAATACATTCCTCCCTGCCTTCCCCTGAACAGAAGCTATCCCCTATAATAAAGAATGACAGACAGAAAAAGAGCAGATCAACAAAACTAATCACATGACTGTGACCCTGCTCTGTACCAACAGGCCTCCCCCTGGAAGGAGGGAAGTGTACTTTCTTATCTCTTGGTCAGAGCCAAGCGTGGTCATGCTAAGGCCTCCGTGCTGTTTAGCTTTTTTTGTTCTTCGGTTAGGTTACTGTGCTCACTGTCTATGCGGTTTTCCTGGTTCTGCTTAGTTTACTGCATCAGTTCATATAAGTCTTTCCATGCTTCTCTGTGTTCTTCACAGAAAAATGCTTTGTTCCTTTCAAGAGAAGCAGCTCCATGCAGTGACAGCAGCCCTACCTTACGTATACAACCTGGTTTTGCTGCTTACCCCTGATGTGATCTTGGACCAGACGCTTCACCTCTAAAGGTATCAGTTTCCTCACCTACATAATGAGGGGGCCCTTGAGGTCCCTTCCACCTCCAAACCCTATGACTTATTACAGCAAAGTGACTCAACCAAAACCTACTGCCCCAGGGCCTCTCAAATATAAACACCTCCTATGTGCCAGGCACACTCTAGGCCCTGGGGATATAAAAAATGTCTGCCCTCAAGGAAACAGAATGTGAGAGAGTGATATTAGGACACAGATAAGTAAATAGACGGTAATCTGAAGAAGCAAACATAGCAATAACCACTAGGGCAATCAGGGAAGATACAGAGAAGTGTGACATCACAGAGGAAAGAATGCTACATGAGAATCAGAGGACCTGGGTTCCATGATTACTAAGCATTTACTAAGCACCTACTATGTGCCAGCCAATGTGATAAACCAGGACATACAAAGATAAAAATAAAAACAGCTCGTGTCCTCAAGAAGCTTAAGCTTGCCCAAGGACACAAATGTCAAACAGGCAATGGACAAGGATGTGGACACACTACAGGGCTCCCCTCTCGCCTGCTGCCCACTGGACCCTGAGGCTGCCACCCCTCTTTGATGTTTCCTACGGTTTTTCCTCCTTCCTTCAGTAGCTCTCAAAGCACTTTGTGTTGATTCTCAGTTCCATCACTAGCTTAGTCTGTTTGAGACGGACAATAGCAATGCTGAAGGGCTGGAGAGGATGGGAGAGTAAGGAAGGGGAAACTCCCATGGCATTACTCAAACCCCAAATAGAGAGGCCTGCAGCAACCTGGCCTGACAGGAGAGAACAGGGCTGACGATGAGATTCACTGCTGGATGCCAACCCCCTGCTTCCCTCTTTACCACAAAATTTGTTTTCATCTGCCTGTTAATTACAATTGTGTCTGCATTTTCATCCCAGCCATTTATGCAACAGGCATTAAAGCAAACAGAAAGAAATGTTAAAGTGACAGACCTCCCTTTTCCCCATCCCCTTCTGAAAGTCTTAATCAAACCTCTCTCTAAGCCTCTCTCAAATTCATCTGCTGGAGCTGAGGCTGGGACAGGGGAAAGGCTGCCAAAGAGCACTGCCCATGTGTTGTGCCATGTGTACTAAACATCCATTAACGGGAATAATTGAGAATTGTCTACACATCCAAGAAAACGTCACCAACACCATCTATGCCAGGCAATTTTCCAATCCTCCACCAGAAGCTTTCTCCAGTGTCCGCCTCACCATGGTGTGGACAGGACCCTCCTGCATTCACAAAGGCCATGCCAGCCGAGTGTGAGCTCTGACAGGCCCTAATGAGCAGGATGGGCCAGCAACAATCTCTCTGTCTTGGCTCTGAGGACGTAAAGCTCATCACCAGAACATCTGGCTACCAAGGGATGGATGTATCCAACTACAGCATCTCAGAAAGACCACTTATTAAAGAGTGGAAGGGTTTCCATCTGTGTTGGTGGAAATAAAGGATGCTTAAATTATTCAAGGAATTTTCTAATAACAGCTGCCTCTGGTGATTACTTAAAGCCCTCTAGAATTAGCCAAGTGGGAAGGATCCCCACCCCCAACATAAATAACTGCCTGCCACCTCAAAAATCCCTGTAAATAAGCCAGAAGTGATCAGATAGGCCTCCTCAGAGGGTCTACAGAAAAGACTGAATGCCTAATAACCATAGGAAAGAATGCTCCTATGCAAATCAAAACAACCCAGATATTTTAATACAGCAAAGTGTCAAAGATGACAAAGACAGGAATGTGCACATTGAAGGGACAGAGAGGCATATTACTGCATTATTGGTGGAAGTGTGAAGTGATATAACCATTTTGGAAAGCAACCTGGAATTATACGAATAAAGTGACTAAAATGTGCATACTCTATGACTCAGAGAGTCTATTGGTGGGCACAGAGTACAAGAAAGTCATTGACCAAAAAAAATGGCTCTGTGTACACCAAAATCTTTACAATAGCCCCTTCCTCGACAGCACTGGCTTGGAAACAAAGTGGATGCTCATAGATTGGGGAACGGACTAACAAATTACAGTACATGAATGTAATGGAATATGACTAATGTGATGGAATATGACGATTGTGATGAAGCCAGAGAAGTTGAAAACATCGACGCATTACTGATGCAAAGTGAAGTGATGTAAACAGAACCAGCAAGACGACACACACAATGACTGCAACAACGTAAGTGGAAAGAACCACCCCGACAATCCTTTAACAACCGAATGTTACTATCATGTAAAGAAGAAACTGAGCACTAAAGAAGAGGCGTGAGAACACAGCTCCCTCCATCCTTTTACAAAAGTCCATGGGTGTGAAGTGCTATGGGTCATATCAGACTTTTTCTTGATGTGTTGGTCAGTTTTACTAATATTTTTTTCTCAAGGACATCTCATTCTCTGGAAACTGCAGGGGCCACAGAAGCCCCAGTTGGGAAGTTGGGATCCTCCTGGAGATAGTGAGGTGATTCCCAAGAGGCCCACTGGTGGTATACACTATAAAAATGTGGCAAGACAGGGACTGTTTCAGCCCTCCTCTACTGAGAGGACCCAGAAGGAGAGTCCTACTATCTCCCTCTCACCTCAAACCCCCTCCTCTTCCAAACTCCTGGATTTCTGTGGAGGGGAGGACGCCACCATCAGAGGATTGCTCAGGCTCAGCCTTGTCTCCTCCCTCTCACCTGATGGGCTGGTCTTTTCTGTTCTCCCTCCACAAGATCTCCTGCATATATTGCTCTTCTCAACGAGTAGGGCCACTACCCTACCTCTGGCTCTCGCCACCTCTCATCTGGATCTTTGCAACGGCGTCCCTGCCTCAAGTCTTTGCGCACTCCAATCCATTCACTGCCAAAGTGACTTTCTAAGGCTTATATCTGACCATGTCACTCCCATATTCAATAAACTCCAGTGGTTTCCCATCATGCCTAGGATCAAATATCAACTCCTTAGTTTGGTGTTCAAGGTCCTTCACAACCTGACATCAATCCACCTTCTCAGCCTGACTCTACATTACTTCCCACTCCACACAGTCAAACAAGTCCAGCCAAACTGGCCTTCTGGCTATTGCTCAGACACAACATTCCACCTTCCATGTCCGCGTCCTCGTACTGGCCGTCCCCTATGCCTGACATGCGCTTTCTCCTTGTCTCGGCTTCTTACCATTCTTAGTTTCCTGAAAAACTCAGCTGAAAGGCTACCTTCTACCTTCTACCATTAAGCCTTTCCTGATCATTCCCCTGCCCTCTAGTCCCCGCCAAAAATTTTTTTACTTTGTATTTGTGTAAATTTTTTGTATAAACATATATGTGCCTGATGTCTCTATCAATAAAATGGAAGCTCCTTGAGGGTAGGGACTATCTCATGTTTATTTGTCTTTGTATCCCCAAAGCCTAGCCCAGTGCCTGCCCCTAGTAGGCTTTTAATAAATTGACTGATTTGATTATCTAGGCTATTTGGCAGTGATTTTAAGGAAAAAAAGATGTACACGAAGGGGTGAGAAAGTGTCAAACCATACAAAAGCCTTAAAACTCTCTCAATCTTAATGACAGCTAATTATTTTGGGGAATTTTAATCCTGAAGAATCAAGCCTATTAAAAATATAATCTTAAGATCTATGCTGAGTACAACCAACAATAGTTTAAACCAACAATAATTTAAAAATCAAAAACGAAACTATAACACAGCAAGTTTTCTCACTTAGAAAAACAATTTGGGAAAATAAGAAAGATTAAAGAAAAACAAAATGCTAACCACCTAGAAACTACATTTACTTAAATTTTTGTAATTAATAGATAGAAATGAACAAAAAACAAATTATCTTCAGCTATCCATTCTGGACAACAACAAACCAAGTACATTCACTGATTTATTCATTTAGATTATTTATTGACTCCTGCAATATGTAGCAACTGGGAGATATTTTTCAATAAGAGATAGAGGGTCCCTGCCCACTGGGAGCTTCCAGTCTAGCAACGGTCTAAGACGTGGCTAATAAACAATGGTTAACATAAGTGTATCAAAGAGTTCTAAAACAAAGTACCTGTGAGGTCCAAGAGAGCAGGCTGTCACCTAGAAGGCTTCATGGACGAGGTAGCCTTTGAGATGGGCTTAAGAAGATACACAGGAGATCCAAAGGCCAGGAAGAGAAGGAGGCTATCCCAGGAATAGGGATAAAAAAGGAGCAAGGGCAGAGAGGAAGTAAAGCCTAGTGAGTGGCCCAAGGGAGCAGAATAACCCAGTTTGGCGTGTCAAAGTCCGTGAGATAAACTATAGGTAATGCCAGAAAGCCAAGGGCCTGAATGCCAGGCAAAGGAGGCCAGCAAAGGTTACTGAAGAGTTTTAAGCAATGGAAAGAAGCTTATTTTGACAGCAGCACGGCCTGGAGGGAGATAAGAATGGAGACAGGAAGACCTGTTAGTAGGCAATAGTAATGGAAGTCTATCCTAAGATGGAAAGGGAAGGTGGTAGGAAGAGTAGAGAACAGGGAAGGGACTTCTGAGATGTTACAGGAGTAGAATCAATGAGAAGGGTAAGCAACTTGATATGAAAAACAAGGAAGAAAGAAGAGTCAAAAGAACCCCAACCTTTCAAACATGGCTGACCGAGCGAATGGAGGAGCCCCCAAGAGAAAAGTCTGAGACCAGGAGGAAGATGAGGGTGAAGAGGAAAGATACCAGTTTGGAATTAGACAAGTTGAGCCTGAAGTACATCCAAGCAGACATATTCTGGGGGCAGCTGGAGGCTGTCTCCAATCACAAAAAGCCAAGAAAAGAGGTCAGACAGACATTTGGGAGTCATTGGTGTGGAGGTGGAAGCCGAGGCCATGGGAGGGAACGAGATGGCAAACGAAGAGTACAGACAGAAGAGAAGCAGGCCAAGGACAGACCTAAGGGGAACACGGAAGACTTCATGCTATTGGAAAAGTTAACTGTTGTAACATATCTCCTAAGTGCCTTTCCCTATGGGAAGAGAATTCCCTCCAACGGTATTTTACCTCTCTGAAAGTTGCCGAATCTGTGGAATCCCCATGTACTTGTGAAAGTGTTCCAAGACGTTCACCACACCCTGTAGAAGGTTGGCAACTTCTCCATACTGTCGTCGCCTTGTCATGGCTCTGCAAGGAAAATCAGAAATTAAGAGACCCAGGATATCACCAACAGAGGAAAGCCTATTCTGGTCTGTAATTATGAGAAATATTTTCTAGGGTGTATCAAAATTCATTTATACACTACACTAAGACTGCACATTTTAGTCAACATTCCTTGCCAAGAGAGATTATCTTTTTCTAAGGTGACTACTGAGGTCAACTGAGCCAATGTCAATTAAAAAATGTTCATGAAATCAACAGTAAAACTTGGCAAGGAGGAATAAATGATCAGTTTCCAAATCCTTCAATAAGTCTTCATTTCCAAACCGTGGATTCATGCTTTACTAGTCCCTGGACGAGGCACTTAACAGAGCAGTATCAAATTCAAGCCAAGGTGTCAAGTTCATATTGCTTGAACGAATTCAACTAGATGAAAAATACCAGTTTCTGGGAAGAAACCGAAGAATAATACCCAAGGGGAGCCAAGTGGGTCTACCAATCCCCTCCCCAGTTATCAATTAAACCAACCACAAAAGGACGAGCCAGGGAGCCAATAGGGCATAGGCAAAATGGCCATATGTGAACTCAGGTCCTCCTGACTCCGGGGCTGGTGCTCTATGCACCACGTCACCTAGCCGCCCTGGCATACCTGCTTTGTCCTATCTTCCTTCCCCCCTCCTCCTAAGGTAGGCACAGCCACTAGATTTCCTTTATGCTATACTGAGGCACCAGAAACACTGCTGGCTTAAGAGAGAGTCAAGAGTGCAACAGACAAGAAAATGACACTGTCAGAATCTTAGTTTTATTGGAATCACTCATGAGAAAATCAAGCTTGCAAATGGCTCATCCTTTTCATGCTGTTTCCAAAGGTCCCACGAATCAGGCTGCAGAATCACAACCTAGGACCACTGTCTTTGCAATCCTCGGTGCTGAGACACACAATGAACTACATAAATGGCCCTCAGCTCTGCTGGACGTGCACAGAAAAACGTGCTGAGGCGGGTGCTGCCAGTGCGAAATCAAGCATCTGCACAGCCACTTTTACCTGTGGAGCATCAGTCCACCGGGGACAAATGAGCCCCCAGTCAAAAGGACGAGTGGATGGATGCTTGAGACGTCCAGCCAACAGAGGAAGGCGCCATGAAGTCGCTGAGGCCTACACAACCTGGCTGGGTCATTGCCAGAGCACTGAGCATGCCCAGAATGGAAAGCGCTAGAGGCTCAGGTGACTTACTCAAGGGAATCCACACCTCCTGCCAACATGTGCAGGTGGTTCAGTGTGGTTATGGAAGTGGTCAGGTGGCGTTTGGCGTGGTCTAGCTGCTTGATGTCCCGCGTGATTTCCTTAACCTAAATGGTGAAAAACAAAATGAAAATGAATCAGAGAGCACAGAAGAGAGGCGTCATCTCAGCACAAGAGCAGCTGCCCTTGAAAAAGGATTCAAGGTGACAACGGAGGCTGGGCCAGGCCAAAGGAAGACTATCCAATAAACTCATCTAGCATAAGATGGAGCTCCTTCAAATTAAAAAAAACCTCCTCAAAGATATTATTATAATATTCCCATTGTGCTGATTGGCAAAATACCCTTTAAAAAGATAGTGAATTCACTCTAGAAAGGTAGTAAGATGTGCTGAAAAGAACACTGGGGAGTCGAGTGATAGTGGACAAACTGCTTATCAGTAACTCAACAAGCTTTTGCTGAACACCTACTACGTGCTAGGAACTGTGCTAAGCCCTGGGGACTTAAGAATGGGTATCTAAATAACTGAGTACACACAAGACTGGGGGAGCAGATGGAGAGTTATCTCAGAGAAGACTTTACTTCCCTGGCTCAGTTTCCTCATCTATAAAATTAGATTACTCACAGGGATTACTCTTAGGGATGGAGCAAAAAAAGCGCTTTGGACCAGAGCTATCAGGATGGTTGAGCAGCAGTGTGGCCACCCTTCTGACATACTTGCTGGGAAAGTTCCCACAGCAGCCCTTCCTAGTTCCCTGATGGGGTTAAAAGAACCCAAGGCACAGAAATCTGGGGGCAGGACAATGTTTGAGGTGTAACAACTTGGTTTCTCATCTTCTGACTGAGGGTTCTCCTCCCCAAAAACAAGTCACCAGGGAGCCTTTCACTCATACTAAGCTCAAATGAGAAGTCAGAGAGAAGAAAGGATAACTGGGGGAGAGCCCCAGATTGTTAGATGTGTTTGTGAGGATGGATGATATCTTCCCTCGGGCATTTCTGCTCCACTGGCTTGTCAGTTTGTTGAGTAAGCTGGCATTGACTTGGTCCTGGGCAGACCAACCTTCACTAAACCAGCAGACACAAGATTATTTTGTCAAAGAGAATGAATCATAGAACCCTAGTCTCAGAGTCCTAGTGCTGGCAGGACCTCAGAGGTCAACTCTTTCATTTTACAGTTAGAGGAAACTGAGGCCCAAGGAGATGAAGCAACTTGCCCAAGGTTACACTTGTAATAAGTATCAGGTCATTTATTAATTCCTTTGAGTGCTGTCTTTCCGGGAAAGAGCCTGACTATAGCCTAAAGGGCACCCTTCGCCACAGAAGAGTGCTGCTTAGTAAATAAGCTCCATAATGAGAGCTGTGTCTGCTTAAAAAACAGCATGTTCAGAGTCAGAGCACTCCCACCTCAGCCAGAACACTAACAGGGACAACAAATTGAAATCAGAAGGTTGATGGGAAGGAGACTGAGAAAAGAGACCTTGGTGGTCCCTGGCACGATTCAATGAGTGGCCTGACAGGGCCCCTGCCCAACCACAGTCCTCCGGGTTCATCCAACGTCCTCTGGAAGGGCACTGACAGTATGCCAGCATCTCCATCTTCATTTTCAGCTGTGAGGCAGAACCTCGGGGTTCTCTTGCTCCTGGAGGACATTCTGCTTCTTCATCTTTTCTCTTACAAATTCACATTCCTTACTGATTGCCTACAACTATCATTCAGTGGTTGCTTACCTCTGGGGCAAAATATTTATGCTCTTCCCTCCCAAGGAAGACTCCTCTCTTTCTGACCTTTCCTGTGGTTCAGTTACTAACAGCCCCTCACACTGCCCAGGGAACAAGTCATAGGAAGAGCTCGTCCTTCTAAGGGATAAAAGGAAAAAGTCCTCACAGAATCAAATCACTGCAGAGCTGGAGAGTTAACCTTTTTCAGAGCTAGAAGAAAGCCCACAGGCCCTCCAGTCCAACTGTCTTCTTTCACTAAGGCCCAGCAAGATGAAATCACTTCCATGAGGTCACCCAGGTCATAAAAAGGCAGAGATGGGATTCACACCCAGGTTCTCTCACTCCAAACCTGGCACTCTATGCACCGCACCCGGCTGTCTCAACCTCCTCATTTCACAAAGTAAGATTTATGAAAAATGATTTTTCTGAGGAATCATTATCTTGGAAACTCAGAGTTTCCCCATCCCCCTTTACTTCTAAGTTCAGTCCTTCATCAGAAGGACATTAAGATGTAATCTAAATGGATCTATTCCTGCTCATTATGTTACCTAGACAGGTCTGGGAGAATGTTGATTCCTCCCTATTGTCAAGACAGGTGATACGGAAATAGATGCCTCTTTGACCAAGATTGAGTGACCTGGGTCACTTGAATGGCATCCCTTGGGAACACCTACTCTTTGAAGGGCATATGATGCTATACCTCCAAACCCCCAAACTGAGTCAGTTCTGAACTAGTCCCCTTAGGGGGGTCCAGTTTTGGACTGAACTCCCATGCAATGCATGTCAAGCTAGCTTGAGAGAAATTAAACCGTGGACCCACAAACTCTGATTTTGTTTGTCTCTTTCTTAGAGCTGACTGTTTCAAACTGGGGTTCTGTGGGGTTCACAGATTCAATGACTTGTCTAAGGCTACAGAGCTAGTTAGGAGCAGAGTTGTGACAAGCCAGGTCTCTTGACACTGCCCCCCTCCCCCCCACTACTGATGCTGCCTCCCAAGACCTTTCAGAACATAAAGGAATCCTCCTTCAGGATGACACATGTGAAAGATGGTTACCCCGTTTCTGCTTGAATACTTTCCATGACAGAGGGCTCATTCAATTTTGGGAATCCAACCTTGGAGCTGCTGGAATAAAGAGGTCATCATCCCTCTGTACTATGGCCTGTTAAGACCATATCTGGACTGTGTCACCCCAAGGCAGCAGAGTTTAGGAAGGATATTGATAAGCCGGAAAGCATGATGCTTAAGGGCCTTGAGCCCACACCTGGTAGGAACAGCACCTGTTTAATAGTGGCCGGCTGTCTTCTCCTCAAGGGGGCAGGAAGGCAGGGAGGCTATCCTTAGGCTTTGGTCAATTCTGGATAGTAAAGTTTGAACCACTGGTGGGGCTTCTGTGTCACCTGAGTCATAAAAAGCCCAGCCTATGGGGAGCTGGTGCTCCTACGGTCTAGTGGCATTGCAAATGTCATGAGGCCCATCTTTCTGCTCAGTAATCGCACTGTGGCAAATGGGAATGTGGAAACAGAAACAAAAGGGTGACTATTCACCTGAATCAATGCTGTATCCTTTTTGCTTTTTTTCTGGTTGAGTAAACTTCTCTTTGTTAAATATTTCATGGCTTGAAGCATGTCTCATTACATTCCAATCCCAAGCCTGAGTACTGGCCCAGTCTGAAGGAGGCCTGGCCCAGAAAGTTTCCTGTTATTCTGAAGGATTGAGTCAGAATTACCTTAGGGCTGATCTTGGGGCTGAAGTGGGGAAAGGGTGATTTGGAGGCAAGGGAGCATTGACTGGATGAGTGGATGGCACCTTGTGGCAAAACCAGGGGTTCTGTTTTTCTTGCCTTTTTAATCAAGAGAGTGAGGGTGGGAGGGAAAAATTTCAGATCTGAAGACAAAATAAAACTTATTTGTTTTTTAAAAAGGAAGAAAGAAAAACAGTCCTGTCCCTCAAGGAACTTACACTCCACTGGGATGGGATACACTCTGTATACAAATGACAATCTGAGGAAGAAAGGGCAAGGTGTAACAAATAAGGAGAAATCAGGCTACATCCTGTACAGGTGGCCCATGAGCTGAGCCTTGAATGGGGCCAGGAATTCTCTCTAGAAGGTGGAAATGAGGAGGGAATGCATTCCAGGGATGGGGATCAGTCCATGCAAAGGCACAGAGATGGAAGGCCAAATTTGGGTACTGGCAAGCAGGTCAGTCTGGCTGCAATGCAGAGAGTGTGAAGGGAAGTACCATGGAACCAGACTGTAAAGGGCTTAGACACCTCAATTATATTTAGTCAGCTGAGAAACATGTGAAATCAATGAAAACTGCAGGAATTAACCAAAAGCTGTAAGACAGTGTTACCTTAAAGACAGGGAGAGAAGGAAGTTTCCCTTCCGGAAAGAGCTGCAAGTGTAGGAGGGCAGGGACAAACAGCCACCTGTGAAGTTGGTGTGGAATGCATTTCCAGGGGCTGGCTCTACACTGAAGGGGTGGGGGGCAGCAGCCCCTCGGCTGACAGGAAGTGGGGGAGGAGGCCCATTAAGAAGCAAGGCTGGATTTGAGGCAGCCAGCCTCGACTGATTAAAAAAAAAATGTGGAGTACCACACTCACCATTTGCTCTGATTTTTCGGCTTTGTCTTTGATATCCTTAATTTTGCCGAAGAGCTGCTGGATGGCTTTTTGAGCCTCTTCCAGTGCCTAAAATAAAAGGAATCCATGAATGGGTAGGAAAAAACAGGAAATGCAAAGCTCCATCAACTACCAGGCCAGTCTGTTTCTGCCTTGAAGGCAAAGTGCCTTTGCTCGATCCCCTGTATCTTATCAGACAATAACTCAGTAACTGATACTGAATGCTGACCACCATGTGCGCAGACCAGGGCTTAGGTCTTTCAGGGCACCAGTCATTCAAATGGCTGAGGCTTCATCCCTTCTTCCTCTAAGAAAAGAGGCAGGGGACTTCTGGGACAGAATCTTGTGTACGTTCTCAGATCATGGTCATAGTGTTGGCTGTTTTGTGCTCAACAGCTTTTCTTTGTTAAAAGGCAGAGGGTACAGTTGACAGAATATTTCCAGAAATGACTATAATGTAATAAGACTTAAATAAATAAATTTTATTTAAATAAAACTTATTTCAATAAATAATAAATAATTATTCTTATACTTATTTCAATAAAATAAAACTTA
The DNA here is from genome assembly GCF_900497805.2 of Vombatus ursinus. Classification (NCBI taxonomy): domain Eukaryota; kingdom Metazoa; phylum Chordata; class Mammalia; order Diprotodontia; family Vombatidae; genus Vombatus; species Vombatus ursinus. Next base: position 23,712,254 of record NW_020954546.1, read on the forward strand.
CATTAATATTTAATATTTATAAATATAAAATAAATTACAAATTATAAAAATAATTATAAAATAAATTTTAAAACTTATTTTAAAATTTAATATTTCAATAAAACTTATTTCAAAATAAAAAGGCCCTATCACTTTTATACAGTGAGAGCAACCAGCCATGGCTGGGGTGGAGCAGCCCCTTAAGGTGCCCCCTTCAAATACAGCAGAGAAGGAGCAGGGAAGGGGGAGGAAGGAGGAGGAGAAGACAAGAGGCTTCTGGATGCTGATAGATCCAGGATGGAACCTCTTTACGCTACCAGGAAGGGGTGGGCACTGCTAGGGCTGGGGTGTTCCTTCATCTGTCCTGCCCCATCTGGGGGCCACTGTGTGGGCCATACAATAGCAGAGGGGCCCTATGCAAGCAAGCCAAAGGTTTCCAGGAAAACGAAACGCTTGCAGAAATGGATACCACACCTTACAAAGGATGATCCACAGCAGCTCACCCAAGTGGAAAAAACCAGTGTGGGAACTGTGTGGGACTAAACGAACACACATGGAGAGCGTGGATGGTTCTGATGGACGATATCAGCCAAACAAAGAAATTGCAACTTCATTTTGACCAAAGCGCACTGTTTACTTTGGATTCGGGAGCAGAGCTTCTGAAACTGTGCTGGCAAGCCCTTTATAAACAGCAAATATGATCACAAATGTAGAATGTGGATAATAAAGTACTCTAAAGGGTATCAAACAGGAAATCTATTCAATGCTAGCACAGTTTAATTTGTATTCTTAAAAGAAAAAAAAGACGAGAAAGGCCACCAGAGAATGCACGGAATCTGGATTTGGAAGATCTGGATTCAAGGTGAAGATGTGTATGAGATCAGGCAAGTTTGGTGACTTCTAAAGTCATCTGTAAAGGGGGGGTTGACCGAGGTGACTTCTTAGCTTCTTTCCAGCTCTGGATCTGTGACCATTCTTTTTTCCCACCATGGTCCCATCTTCAGGAGTTCACAACATAAATTACACCAGGAGAGCAAGTGTGGGGTGAAGATAATGGCTTCAGTTCTAGACACAGTGGGTCTGAGGTATCAGATACATAGATGGAGAAGCTTGGCAGACAACTGGAAATCATCCTGTATCTCTCCTGCCCCATCACTGCTTCGCTTCTCTTCTAACCCTCCTCTTCTAACCGACCTCAACATTCAACTGAAATGGATTTCTCCAAAGTTACCAATGACCCCCTAATTACCAAATACGACTGTCTTTTGTCAGTCCTAAGTCTTCTCAATCTAATGGCTGCATTTGACACTGCTGATAGCCCTCTTTTCCTGAATATTCTCTCCTCCCTAGGTTTTCATGACATTACTCTTTCTTGTTGCTCTTCGGTCTCCTGGATGTACCACAGGCAACTCAAAACTCAACATATTAAAAACAGAATCCGTTAACCCTTTCCCCAGAACCATTCCCTCTTTAAAATTTCCCATTACTGTCAAAGGCACCACCCTACTCCTGGTCACTCAGGTTTGAAATCTTGGCGCCACCCTCAACTCCTCACACTCATCCACCCTCAAATCCAATCTGGTGCCAAATCTTGTCTTTTCTGGCTCTCATATTTCCCCTTTGGTACTCCCATAATCACCACCCTACTGCCTGAGGCCCTAATCACCTTGGTCTTCCTAATCACTCCTGGCTCCCTCCACACAGCTGCCAAGTACAGATCTGGCCGTGTCACTCTCTCCTCTCAATGAATGCCAGTGGCTCCCTATTTCCTTCAGGATCAAATATAAAGCCCTCTGGTTGGTACTTAAATCTCTTCACAATCTGGCCCCTTCCCACATTTCTAATCTTGTACTCAACTTCCTTCTGCGAACTTTACAAATGAGCCATGCTGGCCAACTTGCCTTTCCTCAACACGACACTCCCATCTTCCATCTCTGGGCCTTTGCTCTGGCTGTCCCCCCTCCCTCCAGCCCTCATGCCTTCGATGTTCTGGCCCCTCACCTATGCGTCTTAAAAGCACTTATTCCTCCTTTTGCAGAAGCCCCTTCCCAGCTCCCAGGACCTTCCTCCTAAAGCTGTTTTCCATGTACTCTGTGTATATCTTGTAAATATCTATTTATTTACATGTTGTTTCCCCCACTAAAATGGAAGCTCCTTGAGGGCTTGTTTTTGCTTTTCTTTGTATCCCCAGTGCTTGGTGCATAATAGGAACTTAAATATTTGTCTGACTGACTAGAGCTCTGGGGGAAGTTTCCAGCAAAGGATATAGGTCTGAGCCTCTACAAAGAAGTGATAACTGAAGTCATGGAAATGGATGAGCACCCAAGGGAATAGAGAAAGGGGAGAAGAAATTGCTCTCCTAAGTTACAAGGGGCTAGGGCCTGTTGAAATCTCCAGGTCATGAGGACTCCTTACTCATGCTAGACATTAAGTGGCCCTAACAACAGCTTCTATTTACCTCCTTCCACTCTGGGGAGTTAACTGCCACCATTAATAGGGCATGTGTCTCTTTCTGCTTTTCTATCCCACGTCAAATCTCACAGTGTAAAACAAAGATTTTCATGCTATTCCATATAACTTGATTTTTATGAGGACATCTTGTCATTTCTGTAACCTGGACACTGAGATATATTTAGTCCTTAATAGGAAAGCAGTTTGGTGCTTGGTTTTGAAACAACAGCTCACATTGCCTATAGATTCCCACATTCATGATCAAGAAAAAGTCTTGCCCCCCCCCAAAAAAAATCAGAGAAAATCCCAGTAAGCAGTGGAACAGAGTCAAACAACATTTCTCATTCATACTTAGACAACAGTCCTATCTACTCTCGATTTAATCCCTTGCTCAAATGGGGGGAGCAGGGGGCAGAAGAATAATAGCGACAATTCAGAAATCATTCCCATTTGGTTTTTGGATATATAATGGAAAAACAGATCTACCTTCTTACTTATACTTTGCTGAGGTTACTACTAACATTATCTGGCATTTCCCTAACATATACCAACTCAGCAGGAAAGGAACAAACCAGAAGCATATTTAGGTGGCAAAGAAATCAAGTCTCAGATTAGACAGAAAAGCTGGGTTTTGGCTCTCCCACCAACTTGCTAGGCTGACCCTGAGCAAAGTCACTATACCAGCCCCCCCACAAGACCTCAATTTCCTCATCTAAAAAATGAATGGGTAGGGATCACCAAGGTTTTGGGGCAAGAACTCACTATTCAACAAAAAATGCTGTGGAAAAACTGGAAAGTAGTCTGGTAGAAACCAGGCATAGACCAAACACCATATATGAAGATATAGTCAAAATGGGTGCACGATTTTTAATAGCATTTTATTTTTTTCCAATTACATCTAAAGACAATTTTTAACATTCATTAAAAAAAACTTTCTGAGCTCCAAATTATCTTCCTCCCTCCCTCATGACCCCCTCCCTAAGACAGCAAGCAATTTGATATAGATTACGTATATGCAATCATGTAAAACATATTTCCACATTAGTCATGTTGTAAAAGAAGAAACAGGCCAAAAGAAAGGAACCATGAAAAAAATAAAGAAAGTAAAAACAGTATGCTTCAATCTGCATTCAGACTCCATATTTCTTTCTCTGGATGTGGACAGTACTTTATATATATATATATACACATATATATATATATGTATATACACACACACACACACATACATTTTTTTTTTTGGTGAGGCAATCAGGGTTAAGTGACTTGCTCAGGGTCACACAGCTAGTAAGTGTCGAGTGTCTGAGGCTAGATTTGAACTCATGTCCTCCTGAATCCAAGGCAGGAGCTCTATCTACTGCATCACCTAGCTGCCCCTACTATAAATATTTTTGTATATATAGGTCCTTTTCCCTTTTTTGTGATCTCTTTGGGATACAAACCTAGTAGGGCTATCACTGGACTAAAGGGTATACACAGTTTGATAGCACTTTGGGCATAGTTCCAAACTGCTCTCCAGAATGGCTGGATCAGTTTATAACTCCACCAACAGTGCATCAGTATACAGATACATGATTTACACATTAAAAGGTGACATTATAAGCAAAGTAGGGGAGTACGGAAAAAAAATTACCTATCAGATCTATGGATAAGGGAAGAGTTTATGACCAAACAAGAAATAGAGAGGATCACAGGATGTAAAATGGATAAATTTGATTACATGAAATTAAAACTTTTTTGCACAAACAAAACCAATGCAGCCAAAATTAGAAGAAAAGCAGGAAACTGGGGGAAAATTTTACATTTCTCTGATAAAGGACTTATTTCTCAAACACATGGGGAATTGAGCCAAATTTATAAAAAGTTATAATTTGCATAGATATAATTATAAATGTAAAAGCCATTCCCAAATTAATAAATGGCTAAAAGATATGAAGAGGCAGTTTTCAGAAGAAGAAATCAAAGCTACCAATAGTTACATAAAACTGCTCTAAACCACTAATAACGAAATGCAAATTGAAACAACTACATGGTACCTCTATCAGATTGGCTAACATGATGGAAAATGCAAATGACAAATGAGGGAGGAAATGTGAAAAAATAGGGACACGAACGCACTGTAGTGGAGCTGTGAAGTGGGCCAGTCATTCTGAAGAACAATCTGAACTACAGCCAACCGGTGATACAACTGTGCCCCCCTGGACCCAGCAACGCCGCTACGAGATCCGCACCCCAAAGAGTTCAAAGAGAAAGGGAAAGGACCCATGTGTACAAAGATATTCACTGCAGCTCTTTCTGTGGTGGCAAAGAATTGGAAATTGAGGGGATGCCCATCAATTGGGGAATGGCTGAGTAAGCTGTGGTAGATGACTGTGATGGTACACTCTTGTGATATAAGAAATGACAAGGAGGATAGTTTCAGAAAAACACAGAAAGACTTAAATGAACAACAGTTCATATAAACAAAGTGAAGTGAGCAGAAGCAGAATGTTGTACACAGCAACAGCAATATTGTAATGAGTATCAACAGTAAAAGACTTAGCTACTCTGATCAATACAATGATCCCTGACAACTCTAAAGGACTCATGAGAGAAAATGCTTTTTTAAAGTATGAAAAAATGCTCTAAATCACTATTGATTAGAGAAATGCAAATCAAAACAATTCTGAGGTACCACATCACACCTATCAGATTGGCCAACATGACAAAACAGGAAAATGATAAATGTTGGAGAAGATGTGGGAAAATTGGAACACTAATGCATTGTTGGTGGAGTTGTAAACTAATCCAACCATTCTGGAGAGCAATTTGAAACTATGGCCAAAGGGCTATAAAAATGTACATACCCTTTGACCCAGCAATAGCACTTCCAGGGCTGTATCCCAAAGAGATCACACAAATGAGAAAAGGACCCACGTGTACAAAAATATTCATAGCAGCTCTTTTTGTGGTGGCAAAGAATTGGAAATTGAGAGGATGCCCATCAATTGGGGAATGGCTGAGCAAGTTGTGGTATATGAATGTGATGGAATACTATTGTGCTATAAGAAATGATGAACTTCAGAAAAACCTGGAAAGACTTGTATGGTCTGATGCTGAGTGAAGTGAGCAGAACCAAGAGAATGTTGTACACAACAACAGCCACGTTGTGTGTTGACTAATACTGATAAACTTACCTTTCCTGGCAATACAAGGATCTAAGACATCTCCAGAGGCCTTGTGATGGAAAATGCTATCCACACCCAAAGAAAGAACTATGGAAGCCAAATTGTTATTTTTTTTTCTCTTCTGTTGAGTTTTGTGTCCTCTTTCTGATGGTTCCTCCTATTGATTTTAATTTCTACTTACAACATCACTAATGTGAAAATATGTTTAATATGAATGTAAATATATAGCCTGTATCAGATTGTGTGCCGTCTTGGGGAGGGAGGTGGGGAGGAAGGGGGAGAAAAATTTTAAACTCAAAAGCATATACAAGTGATTACTGATAAATCAAAAAAAATTAATTTTAAAAAAAATGGGAAAAAAAAGAAAGAAAAAAGAAAAAGAAAATGCTATCACCTCCAAAGAGAGAAATGATGAACTCTGAGAGCAGACTAAAGCATATTTTTTTCCAATTTATTTTTCTTGACTTTTTTTTGGCAAGATGGCTAATATGGAAATGCGTTTTGCATGACTTCTCATGTATAATGAATCTCATATTGCTTGCCTTCTCAATGGGTGGAAGAGGGCTTGAGGGAGGGAAAGAATTTGGAACTCAAAAAAATGAATGTTAAAAAAGTTTTTAAAGAAAAAATAAAATAAAAATAAAGTTAGTAAATATAAAAAATTAATAGGTAGGGATCTTAATTTATAAGAAAGTTCCACGGCATAACAGAAAGAGCTCTGGTTTGGGGGCCTGAAGGGCCAAGTTCAAATGACTCCGACTTCCTCAGATTAAGTGGTCATGTCTCTCCAGGCATCACTTTCCTCATCTGTAAAAATGGGGGGAAGAAGGATGGATGGTATTGGAGATCATGACCAAAGTACCCTGCAGTTTAGAGTGAGATCCCATGACTCTGTAAGACTGGTGCATTTACAGTAGCCTTCTAGCCAAATGCACCCCCTAAAATATGTGGAATTGAACTGTGAAAGACTCAAAGGCCAAGTCCTGTACATCTTTAAGCTGAGGTCCTAGGCCAGCTTTCCAAACTCCCTCCCTGAGAGAAGGTAAATGCACCCACTTCTCTCTCTCCTACTCACAAGCTGGTTTCTTCCACTGAGGTTGTTACCGCATTCCTCCTCAAACAAACAATTAAGACTCATACAATCTTCTGTTTCCCAGACCAAAATAACGATAAATTATCTGCCAGATTTTCCTGGAATATCTGTGTTTGTTAGAATAATGTGCCTTAGTTGGAAAACTTTGGTATAATTCATTTTCCAGAGTCAAAAGTGGCCTGAAACATATTCCCAATCACACCCATTCTTGATACCTACTCTAATATTTAATATTTAACTTCTCACAGCCAATTATAATCTTTAAAAAGGCATTTTGTCAATGAAACTCAATTTCCGGACATGCAGATACTTAAGATTTCATATGAGTAGCAGCACAGTGTTTTTATTATCTGGCTAATCAGAAAACATGCTAAAATAGAGACTCTGGCACCATCCCTGGACACGCTCTAAAATAAAATGTGGCCATATATTCCACCCCAAGCTGTACGTGGATTAAAAGCAGAACTAATTGCCCATATAAGTCTGTTTCCAATTTTACTTAGCCAGTCTCTGAACTGCGCACTGGAGCGTGACTCCAGCTGGTGTGCAAGGGCATTATTAAGAGGCAGTTACTGAAGCAGCCCGTAATTCCCGCAGAGTCTACAATTCGAAGACACTAGACAACTTTGGAGGACTAACCTAAAGTGTTCAGCAGCAGCCAACTGCTCCATCTGGGCCTCTTTCTGTGTGGCATGGACTGAAATGTCCCTCTCCACGCCCTCCTGAGGAAGAGGTTTTGAGAGGCACCACCAAAGCTATACAAAGGCACTAGAAAGGAAGCAGAAGCAACGGCCTGGACCCCGGTACCACCACTATTCCTTTCTTTTTCTCTTTCTGTAAAACTGGGTAAAGCTGCCAGCCCCCTGGGGAGTAGACAGAGAGAATCTACTCCCGCAACAAGTAGGTCCCCTGTGGCCCCTCACCTCCACACCTGGCGTCGAGCGTACGGCCTGATAACGGAGGGGCTTCCGGAGCCGTCATCCTGCGAGGGGCCACGTGCATTCACACAAAGTTTTCAGTTCAGTTTCTGCTTGTGACCACTCCTGAAGTCAAAGGACCAGCTGGTCTTCGTCTCAAGACCTTCACTGTGGCTCTGGAGAGTCAGGGGTCAATCAACACACAAGCTTCCTAATGAGCACCGTTACGTCTTTGCCGTCTCTCCTGCTAGAACGTAAACTGCTGGAAAGCCAGAATGGTTTCATTTGCCATAGCGCCTAGTACAGTGCCTAAAGCAGAGCAGGCACTCACTCAATGTCTACTGACTGGTCAGTTGACCTACAACATTTCTGCCAGTCTCAATACTCTTTGCCCTTTGGCTCTTAGTTCTATGAGAGGACACAAGAGTCAATTTCACAAAGGTCTGGCCTTTTGTAGGCCAAAAGCTTCATTTTGAGGGTTATGAACCTCTAAATTGAGTTCTTCTGCACTCAAAACGAGTAGTCAACCCAGATTATGGGCCATGGCTGTGGTGTTTAGGAACCATATGTCACGGAACAAGACATTTTGCAAACTTTTGTCCTGGCTGGAAAGCAGCAAAATAAAAAACCTTAAGTTTAACCTAGGGCCATCATAACTGGAAGTCAACAGATATCCTTTCACCTTTAAAGTCAAGCAACTACTATAATAATTCACATTTACAAGGTTTCCTAGTAATGATGGTTAAAATCTTTACAGAAAAGGTGGTCTTTGTCACTACCGTCCCCCTGGCAGGCCACTCAGGGATGCTATTGAGATAAATGAAGGGCATTCTGGGGTGTGGCACAAATGAAAAATCAAAAGCAATGCCAACAGTTTCCCATCAGCCATGGCGCCAAGGAAAAGATGGGTAAAGGCACCTCTCAGAAATGAATGATCCCAAGTGCTAAGGGCTTATGGACACCAGATCTTAGTCTGTCAGATGCCAGGCTTCCTTCTTGGAGAAGAGCACAGTCAATATACCACGAATTCTCCTACATAAAACTCGGAAACTTGGAGGACAAAGAGGGCTTTATTTAAAACACAAATTTCTTTCCAGTTTTTTTTTTAACCAAAAGAATGCAAAGGGCAAAAGGGCGTTTCTTGCCATGCTTGTTAAAATGCTCCGTTCCACGTAAGTGACTTTTATTTACAACTTGTGCAGACCACATCTACTGAAAACGTGAAGCAAAGACCTAACTTTTTATAATTTCAAGGAGATGGGCCAGAAGTTCAAATCACAAGACAAAGCTTGGACACAAACTCAATGCCCGGCAACACAAAATCATCGCAGCTTCAAGTTTTGCTTATGTCTGTTATCACCCAAATCTTTAAAAAAAAAAAAATTCAGCATGGAAATGTTGGGAGTGGTAAATGTGTTTAAAGAAACAGCTTTCATTCACAAGAAGTAACCTGTGAAAAGGCTTTTATTCTAAGCCACAACCTCAAATGGGAAAAGACAAGAAAAAGTCTTTAACCATAAGTCTTACGACAGCCATTTGTAAGGGACTGGGGGAGGGGGAGTGAAGAAATGTAATAACCTAAAAGATAGGACACATATAAAGGACCATGACTGCCCTTTGACCAACTACAACCCCCACTGCCCCCTACACATAGCTACAAGTTCCTCCATCTCAAGTCTAAGGTCTTCTTCTTGATCCTAACACTACTTTATCATTCAAATTTATCAATGTTCATCAGGTGCTCCATAATTACCTCTCCAACTTAGCTTCTAAGGAACCATCATCCCCCATGTCTGGAATACACCCCCATCCCCCATGTCTGGAATACCCTCCTATCCCCCATGTCTGGGATATCTTCCCTCAGTTCCTTTCCTCCTTCAGTTCCACCTCAAGCATCACCTCCTGCATGAAGCCCTTCCTTCCAAGCCTCTTTGTGTTTCCTTTGTATTTATTTCTGTGTATACCTATTTATGTCCTGGTGGTCTTCCCCATTAGAAAGGGAGTGCCATGTGATCCAGGCTGGCTTCCTTCTTGGTGTTTACCTCCCCAGCACCTAACAGGCATTCAGTGTTTGTCTCCCTGGCTCCCTCCACCTTCCTGGTCCCCTCCACCTTCCTGGCTCCTGCCTGGCTGCTCACCCAGAAGCATTTCTTTGATTTTTTTTGTTTGCTTGTTTTGACGAGGCAGTTGGGGTTAAGTGACTTGCCCATGGTCACAGAGCTAGTAAGTGTCAAGTAGCTGAGGCTGGATTTGAACTCAGGTCTTCCTGGCTCCAGGGCCAGTGCTCTATGCCCTGCTCCACCTAGCTGCCCCCACCCCAGAAGCATTTCTCCCATGCCTTCTGACTGAATGCAGTCCCTCATCTCTTGTGCTTCATGATCTCCACTTAGCTCGCATCTAGCTCTAACACTCAATGCTCTTTCAGGGCTCCATGCTAGACCATTTGTTCTCCATTTAGACAAGTCCTCAGAGGGAGGTCGGTCAGTCATGATTTTCAGTACTCTATGCAGCTGGCCCTCAACTACTCTCTCTTCCTTCTTCATCTCTCCTGAGCTGAATTCCACTTCTCATTGTGAAAAAAGGATGACCAAGCCCAGGGTCATGGATTCGGTCTAACGGAGGCCAGGGAACTCTGCTCTAAGGATATACCCAATTCAGCCACCCTGACAATGTAGGTCATTCCAAGCTTGACCCCAAAGAAGAGACATGAGGGGGGCAGGTAAGTGGTGCAGTAGATAGAGCACCTACTTTGAAGTCAGGAGGACCTGAGTTCAAATCCGGCCTCAGACCAAACACTTGACACTTACTAGCTGTGTGATCCTGAGCAAGTCACTTAACCCCAACTGCCTACAAATAAAAAAAAAAAATTTTTTTTTAAAAAAGAGAGAGACATGAGGAAGAAGCTCACCCATCCTTGGCAAAAGTGAAATGTAGAATGCTATAAACAATGTCAGACTTTTTCAATGGGTTGGTTAGTTTGGCTGACTGGGTTTTTTTCCTTCTTTTTTCTTCTCTGTTATAAGGGATGGCCATAAGGAAAGAGGAGGTAGTAAACTGGGAAAGCCATAAAAACAAGAGATAGCTTAAAAAAATGGTATAGGGAATTTTCAGTAAGGAGCCTCCTTCCGCCAAGAGAAAGGAACAGCTACTCTGCAATCTCACGTTTTAAGAAGTTGTCTACAGCAGGGTTGCCAAACTCCTGAATGCAGGTGAAGCAGATTAAGCTCTAATTAGAAAATGTTTAATAAAAAAATAAAAATGGGATACAATCTAGATAGGGTTCATTTGTGATTTTCTAAGTCAACACGCAGCCTGCAGGAATCCATTTCTATCTAGTTTGACACCACTTTTCCAGAGCTGTAGAGGCTAAGTGTCTTGCAGGGTCACATGGTCAGTATCTGCCCAAGGCATGCTTTGAACCCAGGTCAGCATGACTTTGAGGGCAGTTCACTATGTCATGCTGCCTCTCATCAACAAAAAAATGATATTTTTATTTAAAAATGAAAAACACGTCATTTCTCATACTATAGAGATGGGAAAGTAACACAAGGCACTGGAGAGTGGACTGAACCCCAGTCCAAGAGACCTGAGTAGTCCAAAAGTCTGTTCAGCTACATGCCCAGGGTCACACAATGGCCTGGAATCCGTAAGGTCATTCACGTGGCATAACAATGAGAATAAAATCTGACTGAATAGGAAAATCTGGCCCATCAGCCATCTGACTCTCTCTTGTCATCTGACTCTAACCTTCTTAGCTGGATCCAGACGAGACTGTGAAATGTGTAGATGCATTTAATCAGAGCTCTCTTCTCCAGCGAGGTTAGTAAGAGGCCTGGAGGCTGGGCCACATTTTGGAGGTTATTACACTTTGCAGCTATTGGCTTATCAGTAAAGATCAAAAGCATTTTTCCCATGGTCATAAGGTCTCCTCCAACAACAGCACAAGATGGCAAATGAGGATGGAGTGGATGTCTGGGGCTGGGAAGGGGATACGGAGAAACTCCACTCCTACACCGGGGGCCACAGACCATGCCCCTGACCGTTGGGAGCCAACTGGCAATGAGCGCCACTGAGAGGAGAACAGAAGGATGGAGGTTCTCCACTGCCCACTGCTCTTACTCTGGAAGCTTACTGAGTGTGGGACCTGCAGTATGAACACAGGATAGCAGTACACACCATGCTGTGTACATAAACAGTACACCTGTAACTTAGCTGCTGAAATCTTTTGGGACAGGGGAAAGGGAAGAGAAAAAGCAGGGGAGAATGAGGTTGAGCGTTTTCAAAGCTGAAAATGTCTTCATTTGCAGTAACAAAAAACTGGAAACAACCTCTATAGCCAACAAATGGCAAATGGCCATTAATATACTAGTAGTATATTAATGGATGGAATATTACCGACCCATTAAAAATAACAAATCCAAGAAAAATGAAAAAATACAATGACATATGAAGTAATGCAAAATAAAGAAAGCAGAATCAGAATACAGCACACACTGAGAGGATTGTGTTTTGCTGCTTTTTTATGTACAAATGGAAGAGAGATTGAAAGGAGTCACTGAGCAACTAAGAGGTTTCTGTTATACTGCTAAAGTTTAAAAAAATAACAAGCTCAAATTCAATAGTTTCATGTTCTTTTCTTATTTTGTTTGCTTCTGTTCACTGAAACTACTATTTATAATTAGAAAGTTCCTGCTTAAAAAAAACAGCAAAACACTACCCAATTACAAGGTATTGTAAATGAATGAATTGGAGGGCAGTGCGGTGTGGTGCCTGGAAAGCTGACCTCGGAGGCAGGAAGTGCCGTCTCTGACTCATCCTGAGCGTGTGACTCTGGGCAAGTCTCTCCTTTCCCTGTGAGTGACAGAGAAGGTGCCACCCTGCACTGGTAAATGGAGTTCTTCCCCAAAAACTCTCTACACAATGAAACCACAGGCCCAAGCCTGTATTATCTTATCCTCTAAGAGAATATGAAAGGACTACAGAGCAGCATGCCTTAATCATCACTACTAGCAGAACAACATGTAAGCCTTGCTGATGGCAGATGAACAGTGACATCTTTGCACACAGAAGAAGTCACATTAGTACAACCAGAGGCACTGATCAGAGTCAGGAGTTAGAAGCCTCCTGGCAAGCTGACTGTTTCCAGGATTCTTCCCCACCTCAGGGGTGCTAATCCCTTCCAGGAAGACCCCAAGAAGCTCAGATCCTCCCAGGGACACAGAACTGGAGAGCTGGACAGGGATTTAAAGATCACCAAATCCAACCTCCTTGCTTTAGATGTAAGAAAAGTAAGCCCCCAAACAGGATACGGCTGGTGATGAAGCATCAGAGCCAGCATCTGAACCGGTCCTTCCTGACTCCCAATCCAGAGCCCAGACCATTGCTCTAGCATGGCTCTCTTCAAAGGCCTAGCTTAAATGGCTCCATCTTACCCATCATATTAGGTTGTCTGTTCCTATGATCAAGAAGGAGAAAGGGAAAGAGCTCAACACAGTAACAAAACAGCAAAGTTTCCAAGATCAAAATTGACTGTGGCCTGATTGAGGGCCTCACCACCCACTTAACCGACCTCCTGCTTCAAAAGAGGTTGTCTGTCAGTGAGTACTTGGGGTTTCCCCTTCCAAGTCTCTCCCACACAGCTGGAGGGGGGGGGGGGCACAGTAATAGCCATACTATTAATACCTTGGAGCTTAGGCACATCAATGTTTCCTATGACTAAAAGATGAGGTGACTTGGACAGCTGTCATGAGCAAAGGATACAGATAGGTAACCTGTATGCCAACCATGCTCTGGCTCCCAAATGGCATCAAAAGACCTAAGGGAAGGCCCCAGCACAACAAGGAAGATTTTCAGGAGGGCAGGGACAACAGCTGCAGAGGTGACCTATACCACTGGAAAGAGTACCCACACAGGTCCACTGTCTCTATTCTAGGCACCAGATGAGATCTCAGCATCAGAAACAAGATTCCAGAGGACCAACGATGAAGCACATGCTCCACCTCTGGACAGGGGATGGACTTAGGGTGCAGGCTGAGATGTGCACCCAGAGCGTCAGACGAGATGTCAGGAATTTGGAGCTGTGCTTCCTTGTAGTGACCTAGCCCAGCCCTGGCTCCTGAATTTACACATCCTTTTTTTCTTATGCTTCATCTCTCTGGGCATAGCTCTTATATTATGACCTCAATGGGTAGAGATTGTACCTGACCCCCAGGTCACTTTTTTTTAAAATGTCTTTTTAAAAATTAACAAAAGTTTATTTTCTCTCCCTCCCATCTCTCCCTTCCCCTTGGGAGGAAAAAAGAAAATGAAAAATGAGATCCTTTTAATAAATATGCTTAATCAAGCAAGAAAAATTCCTGTATTAGCCATGTCCAAAAGCATATATGTATATATGTGCAGACACGTATACACATATGTATATGTGTGCATACATATATTTCCCCATATCAGTCAAGTCCAAAAGCATATGTGTATATATGTGCACACACGTATACACATATGTATACGTTTGTGTGTGCATGTATATTTTTTGGACATGACTAATGCAGGAATTTTCCTTGCTTAACTAAGCATATTTATTAAAAAGATCTCATTTTTCTTTTTCCTTCCCTCCCAAGGGGAGGGAAGAGATGGGAGGGAGAGAAAATAAAACTTTTGTTAATTTTAAAAATCCTATTTTTTAAAGAAGTGACCTAGGGGTCAGATACAATCTCTGCCCAATGAGGTCATAATATAAGAGCTATGCCCAGAGACATGAGGCATAAGAAAAAAAGGATGTGTAAATTCAGGAGCCAGGGCTGGGCAAGGTCAGCACAAGGAAACACAACTCCAAATTCCTGACACCTCGTCTAACACTCTGGGTAATATCTCTCAGAATGCACGGACCAGCTTTCTTGTGTGATCCAGAGACTGCTACAGAGGTAGCAAAAACAAGGTCAAGACAATAGTGTCTCTGATTTTCCAAAATGAACCCAACTCTCCAGTTGAAAACTCAAAGACTAAGTCAGAGCAGGGCCCAGTTTTACAGCCAAGTCATAGACTCCTTAAAACAGGGATTTATAAATGGAAATGCTGACATGTCCACCACAACACTGTGGATACGCTGCTGTTCTAACTACTGTATTTCGATGGGATGGAAAGAGGAAAGGAAAAAAAGAGGTCAAACTCTTACAAGGAGCCAGGGTTTCCAAATTCCATCCCCTGTCAGGACATAGCCAACCTTGCCCTATCAGCATCACTACTGCAATTTCTAACAGATGCAGCCTCCAACTGGGAATGGAATTTTCCTTCCGCAAGTACAAACTTTTAGCAGTAAAAAGTAAAAGGGAGCTGGGCGGCAGCCAGGGCAGTTACAGTAGTGAAAAACGGCATTTTCTCGACTTCAATTCAGACGAGTGTCTGTCTGTCTTTGACTTGGAAACAAGCAGATGGCCAAAGTTACTCTTGACCTTCTTTCTTGGCCACTGGTGAATGCCAACGTCAATGGCAATGGGCCAGAAGAGAAAACAAACCACAGAGCTCCCTCTGGCAGGCCATTCGTTGACAACCACTTTTGATGGTCATCCAACAGACAAGTGGGGTTTGATGGGTTTCTAGGGTTCAGAAGAAAACAGTCTCACTGCTAGTTAGATTGCTAGGTTTGTTTGAGAGTAACTACAGAATTTCAAGTCTAACAATGGGTTTTTTGGTTGATTTAGGCAACCTCTGTTTAATAGTCACTGGATATAAAAACTTAAGACTCCATTGCTGGAGTAGCTAGGTGGTGCAGTGAATAGAGCACTGGCCCTGAAATCAGGAGGACCTGCGTTCAAATCCAGCCTCACACCAAACACTTGACACTTACTAGCTGTGTGACCCTGGGTAAGTCACTTAACCCCAATTGCCTTAAAAAAAGACTTCATTGCTAATCAGAGACACAATATGATTTTTTTTTAAAGCCAAGAGCTATTACTACAATCTCCCAATTTAAAAAAGGAATACTTTAATTAAGAAGTCAGGTAATTATTAGGCTCCTTTATTATGAAAAACAAAGACTTCAAAAAAGACCAAATCAATCGAAGACAAAAACTGCTCAAAACTCAGATAACATACCAATATGACCTTCCAAACTAATCCCAGGCTTTGAGTGTTGGAAGGGTTCTCTGAAACGAACTAGCCTAAATGCACTTGGTTGTACAGATAAGGAAATCAAGGCCCAGAAAAGCAAAGCAGCTCACCTGAGTGGCAATATAGGCTGCTAAAAAACAGAGCTCAGAATCTGGAAGGCCTGGGTCAAAAACTGCCTGAGACATTATTACTAGCTGTTTAGAAAAGTTACTTGGTTTCCCTAATCCTGTTTTCTTACCTGTAAAATGAAAACAATGACCCCTGGAGTACCTGCCCATCTGCTGGGGGGAGGGAGGCAAGGAGAGAAGGCTCAAAGGAGAGACCATGTACATAAAAGTGATTTACAAACTTTAAAGGACTATATAAACTTTAGAAAGGAGGAGGAGGAAGATGACAGTCCAAAGTTACATAGTATGTGTGGAGCAGAGCCAGGACTAATGGACTTCCTGCCACCCCTCTCCTCTGATTTGGCTCAGACAGGATTTGCTAACCGACACTAGACACACCTTTCCTCCATCAGGCCTTCCAAATTTTCCAAGAACTGACTGTCACTGAGTTTACCTGGCTCCAGCAACAGGACCTGGGTCCCAACCCCACCTCTGGCACTTACTCCCTGTGTGGCACTGGTCACTCAACCTCCTGAGATTTCAGTCCCCTCATCTATAAAATAAGAGGGTCCAAAATGGCCTCTTTTGTCCTGTCCATTCTTAGAATGAACTGACGTCAGTATGACCATTTTAGGATGTTGGTACAGAAACTGAAGCACAGAACATCAAAATAAATGACCTTACAAATATCTCAATTTAAAGAGCTTCGTGTGCTCTTTAAAAACATCAAATGCCTATTTATGAGTTACTGAACAAAAAAAGAGACATCACACAACGTCTAAGAATGACAGATAATTTAACAGAATTGTTTCTAAACAATAAAACAAATAAATGCTATGATGTACCACTGGTACACTGTCAGCAGGACCAATGTTTCTTTCCTCAGTAGCTTCAATGGACTGAGTTGAACCATCCACACTCCCTTCCCTGATTTTCTTCAGTAAATAATGCTAATGTGCAAGATAGACAGCCAGGTACCATGATAGCCATGGAGCTGCCTTGGCCTCATTAGAAAATATTCTAGCCAATTAAGCTAACTGCTGATAAACTCACTAAACACAAGCTGATAACACATACAAGCAAAGGGATATCTTCATAGTGACAGACAGTAGAGATGGCAGAAGAGTCACAGAAAAGGTCCATTTCAGGAAGTCTTAGGCCAGAAGGAATCCATCATTTTCCTAACTAGTCAAGGAAGAAGAATGATTTTATAACCTGAATGAAGAAAAAGCTTTGGCAAGCTAGTGGCATGCAAATGATTCCAGGCTGGGGTTCAGGAGGTGCTTGGAGCCAAGAGTGGGAAGGGCCGTATGCCTGAGGTGAGTGGAGGGAGCAGGTTAAGATCTGAGAAGAAACAAAGGAAGTGAGGTGGCTCTGACTGGCTTCAGTGAAGGACTCTGAAACATAAAGAAGGATCTTGGTCCAGAAGAGGGAAGCAGCAGGATCTTTTGTTAGCCAAAGTATTAAAAAGCATACAGCTCCCATCCTTTGTTCCATATCCATAGGACAGACCAGATGAAATGGGCTCCATCACTACTGAAAAACCATTTCCATGTGCCATGCCATCTGTGGCAATGCCTCTAAGCAGAGCCCTTCCCAAAGGCCATCGCACCGAAGGCCATCGCACCGGAGGCCATCGCACCGGAGGCCATCGCGCCGAAGACAAGCCAGACACAAGGGGACTGGAGGCAAGATGGACTGGGCCTAGTCTAAGAATGGAAAGGAAAGGACAAAATTCACAACTCTTGCCCCGGTTTAGAGACACCCAGCAAACAACAACCAACAATATGACAGGAGTGAAAATGGTCCATGACCACCTTTCTAGGACAATGCAAATGTAAAGCTTTGTCTGCACATAGAGGCCTGTCCCTCTTTCTCTTCCTTAGGGATGGACTATCTACACAGCAGACGTCTGTGAGGATGGGTATCAGAGCAGAGCTTTTCAGCAGTGTAACAACACACGAGGAATAAGCAGGATGAGACAGGAAGATAAAATGAAATCATTACTGTGGTGAAGTAAACCATGAATGGAAGTTCCACAGTCCTTGTCTTGGCTACAACCATGACACTGCTCTAGGAGGTGAGAAGCAGCAAAGGTTCACTTGGACACAGCTCAGTAAGCCAAGGCAGGCCGGCAGAGGCAGCTTCTGTGCTAGACAAAATCCCCTGGACGGACTACGATATCTGAACACAAAGCCCAGGCCTTGGGTCTCTCTAGTGAAGGCAGCTCCAGCTGGCTGGTTTCTCCAGTCTCCCCCTATCTGAAGCACCAGAAATGACTGCTATCTGGGGTTCCCAAGGAAAGCGGGGTTCTGCCCTGTGGCACAACGTTCTGCCATGCGCAGTTACGTCTGCCTACAAAAGGGGCTGCTGGGAAGAACATTTCTCCAGTTTGCAGTACTGGCTTCAGACATTCTGACAAAGTATCATCCCAGAAAGGAAGACCAAATAGGCCTGTTTGGAAGAAATTTTGAGATGACTCTTTGAAAAGGATTTAGTTTCTCACTGTATAAGCTATTCTTTTTATATTATCTACATTTCTATCCTTAAAAATCAGAACGTTTCTTTAGCCTAATTACCAATCTTCTGAAAATATAGCTTTCCTCAGAAAGAAATGACACGGGATAAATTTAAAAGGACATAAGAAAAATGCTAAACACATAACCAGCTAGGACTAATAACCAAAAGACTGTGAATTCATCATCTCAGTTTAATAACAGTAATAATAATAATAGCTAGCATTTATATGTCACTTTACAAATATTACCTCATTTGATCCTCATAACAACCCTGGGAGGTAGGTGCTATTATTATCCCCATTTTAAGATGAGGGAACTAAGGTAGACAGAAGTTAAGTGACTTGCCCAGGGTCACACAGCTAGTGAGTATCTGAGGCTGTATTTGTACTCAGGTCTTTCTGACTCTAGGTCCAGTGCTCTACCCACTGTACTACCTAGATGCCCTCTAATATCCTTGGATATATTCAAGTTGGTCTCATGCTGTCAAATACCTATTTACACCCAACTCTCAATCTCGATAAAGAGATCAAGGCTATATAGAACGGGAGATATTTCTTTCTTCAAAAAGAAAGAAACAACAAAAACCTTTTTTTTTTTGCTTGTATGACTGAAGTAGGCAATGTCCTAATTCTAAAGATGGAAAGTATGCCTCACTTTTTCCCTGGAGGGTAATGTGCTTCTCCAGGGAATCCTTCTGAGAGAACCAGTGTTGGCAGGCCTCTTTATCTGTGGAAAATGAAAGAGAATTTAAGCAGCACATCCTTGGAAACAACGTGCGTCAGTGGCAAAGGCCAGGATAAAGCCACGTCCTGCTGGTTCCCAATTCAGGGCTCTGTGTTAAGGGTGTGATGAAGGGCAGAGCCACAGCCCAGGAGCCATCACCCTCAGGCCCCAGGTTCCCTGTGGCCACGTCCCCAGCGGCTCTTCAGCTGCCTTCTCTCTCTTGCCTGGGAACTGGACAAATATTGGCTGCTCTTGGAGTTAATGATAACAATATTGATGATGATGACGATAAGTTAGCCATAACACCAAATATCACTGTTACTGATACTAGGAACTCACATGTACACATCATGCTGTGAGCTTTACAGAGCTCTTTCCTCAGAACCCTAGGAGGTAGGTATCGCACAGAGGACTGATCCCTGTCAGCTAATGAGGCTTAGGGAGGGTAAATGGTTTGGCTGTGACTACACAGCTACACCCAAACGCCAAGCTCCCGTCCAGTGTGCTTTCCACTAGGCCTCACTAATGGGGGTCTGCTCCTGAGGAGCTACAACACTCTTACACCAAGGACCAGGTGTCTCTTTCGACACCACAATCGCTTTCCCCAAACTCTCTCACAGACCATTAATTTTTGATCATGATAATCATTTTAACAAGTAAGAGTAAACGTGGAGCACAGACTTGGTAATGAGTTTGATGGGCTGATGGGCTGCAGGAAACATGCTGCCAGCCCTGGACCAAGAGTCCATAGATGGTAGAAGGGGCGCTGAATTTGGAGTCACAAGCTTTGGGTGTGAATCCTAGCCCTGCCACTTACTACCTGTGGGATTTGAGGCAAATCACTGCACCTCAATCTCTCTGAGACTCAGTTCCTCATCTGGAAAATGAGGAGACAGGAAGCAGTGACCAGTAAGGCTCCTTCTGGCTCAGTATCTATGATCCTGTAATCCCAACTCTGCTATTTACTCAATGTGTGACCTTGGCCAAGTCACTGAACTTCTCTGGGCCTCAGTTTCCCCTTCTATAAAATGAAGAGAAGAGTCTTTACAGCTGTCTTTCTCACAAGTCTATGGTAAGGATCAAATGATATACTGGAAGAAAAGTTCTTTTTACCTATAAAATATTAGGGAAATATGGCAGATGGTTAATATTACTATGATATCAGTAGTATAATATTAAATAACTTCTTATTATTATTATACTCCATCTAAACCAGCAAAAGGTCAATATGTTCAACCGAATGCCAAGTGAATCATGATTATTTCATAAATGTCAAGTAACCCTAAAGGATGTAACTCACCATGACATCATTTAAAAAATAAAATAAAATAAAAACCAGAGCCTTCCATAGAAGAGCCCCTCTAAAGCGCCCCTTCAGAGGACAGTGTGATGGGCTCTAGGGCCTTACCAAGCACCTCCTGCATTCCAGGCCTCATGGGAGGCACAGGAAGGAGTAGGTGGATAAGTTCTAAGCTAAAGACTAAAGCGGGTGAGGCTAGTCCTGGCACACCATTCCAGAGGATGGCTATGCAACTGCCAGGTTGCATATATCTGCCACAGTCAAAGGATTTTAGGTTGTTTATAAAGGGTGGTAGCTAGTCAGTTAACAATTGTTCTTTGACAATTTATGTGCCTTAACAGGGACACCCAAGAAATAGGAGACACTGTCCCTACAGGTCTTGAAGGAAGATATTTAAAAAACCGGTCTGCCCTGGCTCAAACAAAGCCAGTCCCTTCTCAAGGTTCCCTTTAGAAAAACATATTTTCCTTCCTTCCCATTAAGGCCTCCACTTTGATTTGAGGGTGTACCTCAAATGCTCATGAAATAAGTCACTCAGAGTTCTAAAAGTGAACTTTCCTCTGTTCAAGGAGAGAGGGAAATACAGGGCCTCTCACCCTATAAAATGTCCCACTTTGGAGCAGTCCTAATTCCACCAAGTATGTGTTAGTCAAACAAAGCCTCCCTTCACCAAACCAACAGAGAGCCGACGCACAAGAGTAAGGCTCTCGCCCCCACGAGCTGACAAGGACTCCGTCCAAAAATTTCCTTAAAACAGGTTTTAACTTCAGCTTGCATCACACAAGCGACTGGAAAAAGACGGATGGAGGAGATCAGAGGAAAAGCAATTACTTTTCCTGGGCTTCCTCTGTCTGGATTCTAAGGAGATGAAGAGACAATTCCATCGCAGACCGAAATGCTATTTAAACATTCTCACAAATGTTGTCTTGCTCTCTGAAAGAGGAACTGTCTACTGCAGCATCCTGTGACCTGGGAGTATTGGGGGGGGGGGGACGCCAACATGTCTGCCCTGCCACTGTAGAATTTTCAGACTAGACCTCTAAGAATTGCCTCTGTGTGTGTGTGTGTGTGTGTGTGTGTGTGTATGTTTGTGTGTGTGTGGTGTGTGTATGAGAGAGACTGAGAGAGAGAGAGACCTGAGGTTAAACATAAATACCTACCCACTCTATATCTACAAAGCATGACATAATGTAAAAGCCTAATGAAACACCCACTTTCTTTTTCACACATTTAGAACCAAAGTACCAGAGAATCCCAAGCATGCTTAAGTCTCCAGCAGGCTGGTGGTAAAGGGGGCTGGCGAGTCCCAGAAAGCCCAGGCGTCCCCTTTCCAAACAGTACTAACGAGGGTAGCCTGTGCACATTCAGACCCCAATCCAACGCCAAGCCGCTTCAAAGAAACACGATCCTGCTTCTTACATCCAGATCCCAGTGCTTATTCTAAAGGATTTCCATCCTTTCACAGCTGAACTCATGGGCCCAGCATGGGACCTGACTGCTTCATGCACTGTGCCCATTGATTTCCTCCAAAGGTCACACTGGCATAGACCCATCCACCAGGTCCAATGGAGGTGCTTCAGGGAGCACAATTACACAAACCAAAAATAAAAGCAATTAGGACTAAGAACCAAGCAAACAGTTTAAGAAGCTGAAATGGGACACAACCCTAAGACGATGCCTATAAAAAGCATTCACTCTATCTACCAGGGAAAGAGGTTAAAAAATAAATGGAAGAAGATAGCTCTGTAAAGGGAGAGATAAAGATGAAAGAAAATCTCATTTTCTGGAATGGAAGAGACAGAAGCATAAATAAAACTATAAATGCAAAAGAGACTCATTAATACCTGACTACTGGATTCCTAGTAGCAAGAAGGAGTTTTCTGAGAGCAATTAGAAAAGTAAACAGGAATCTAAGAGAACACTAAGTCCTTTAATCACATGTCGAGAACCATGCTGGGTACCCAAGTACCGAATGGACCACTTTCTAGTCCACAAAGAACTTACAGTCTATTGGCAACATTAAAAGGAGGAGGGCCTAAGTAAGTGATCAATGGTATTAAAACATTATGGGACAAACATAGTGAATCTATATTTTTTAAATAAGAAAGTATCAACTAAAGAAAATCAAAGAAAATACACAACAAGGGGCAGCTAGGTGGCGCAGTGGATAGAGCACTGGCCCTGAAGTCAGGAGGACCTGAGTTCAAATCCAGCCTCAAACCAAACACTTGACACTTACTAGCTGTGTGACCCTGGGCAAGTCACTTAACCCCAATTGCCTAAAAAAAAGAAAAGAAAAGAAAAGAAAATACACAACAGAATTGGGACTATTAGAAAAGGAAGTAATTCTAAAGGGAACTGAGAATTCATTCATTCATTCCTTCAATAAACATTTATTACATGCCTATGTGTCAGATATTGTGCTAGTTGTAGAGATAGCAAAGACAATAGCAAAATAATACCAGCCCTCAAGAAACTGAATGGCTATTGAGGAAAAGGGTAGAGGAGAAATAATGAAGTTCAGGTGTATTCTGCTATGACCATGATTTCTAAAAGAACATTTTTTTGTGTTCACATTTGTGATTTCCTTTGTGAAGAGCATTCCCAGTGAGGAAACTGGTCCACAGATGGAGACTGATTTATAATCTCTGAAAGCCATCTGGCATCTGAAAAGTGACTTGCTCAGGGCCACTTGGCCAATGAGTGTCAGGGCACACAGATCTTGACTTCTGGAAGTCTTTGAGACTCCAAGGCCAAGCATCTACCTTGAATGTCAAGATGCATAAAATAAAATCTAACTGCACAGGAAATCATTCATCGATTACCACCTGGCCTTTCTGTCATCTGGCTCCTGAGCTGTGAAGTTTGTGGATACACTCTTCTTCTTCTGGGTCAGGCAGTATGAGAACTGGAGGCCAGATCCCATTTCACAGATGATTATATTTTGCAGGTACTGAAATATCAGGAAAGGTCTCAACCATTTATTCTGTGGTCTCATCCAGCAACAGCACAGACAGCAAGTGAGGGCAGAGGAGATGTGTGATGCTGGGGAAGGTGAGCCACACCCCCACAGCCATAGACCATCCGTCCCTTCTGTCCTTGGGAGCCATCTTGCCATGGGTGTCAATAATAAAAAGATAACAAGGAAGTTCGCCACAACACATCCCTCCTATTGGAGACACAAGGCAGAGTCACGGCTTCCTGACTGTGGGATAGCTCTGCACGAAGAGCATCCTATAAGAAGGTAGCCTAGCCTATTGGTCATTTGGCGGCTAAGGCCTTTGGGGGTAAGGGAGAAGGAGGAGAGGAAGGGAGACAAGGCTGAGAGCCGGGCAGGGACAGACTACTTACGTGCCTTCCATCCTGCCCCACGTTAGTCTGACCTCTCACTACTGTTCGAATGTTGTCATCCAGTCTCCTGGCAGGAAAATAAAATGGCATGATTCATCAAAACTATCTCTACCTTGGGCAGAATGAAGTCAGAAGTATTCTGTAATTTACTGCATAGCTTCTCGCCTGCAGATTCCATGCTGTTTCCCCAAAAAAACTAAAGCATTTTTTAAGAAAAGAAATAATCACAAATGGCTGAGGGAGGTCCAGGCCCCGACAGGGACAGTGACAGTGACAGCCTGGATGCCAGGAGCCCATCAGAGCCCCTGGAAACCATGGCTGTCTTGTCTTGTTTGTTTAAAAATGCTACACGGGCTTCAGATTCCAACACGAAGGAACAAGAGCCAGAGGCCCAGGTCCTCTTCTTCTCCACACAGGCCAGGCCGCCGAGAGCTGAGAACAAGGAACACGAAAGGCAGTGACACTCTTTGGCAACAGGACATATAATTTAAACAATTCAAGAGGAAAACTCGTCCTGAGCAGTCTGGCTAGTTTCAACACCTTGAAGGAGGCTGAGACGGCCCAGAATCAGCTCTCCATCATCCAGGCCCAGGAATTCAGTCTGTGGATCTTTACAGTAAAGGCTTCTCACCCGCCGTTGTTCAATGTCAGCCAGTCCACATGATCTCACTGAATAACTGCACTTCGTGTGTGAAGAACCAATAAAAACTACGGGGCAGGGAAGAGGGGCGGAGTGAAGGTCTGAGTGTAAGCTGGGGTCATCACTGGGATCACCCCCAGTGTCTCTGCATACCTGGGGGAAGGCCATGTGGTCTCCACTAATAATTTGCTGCCATTAAGTCCACAACACTTGACATCCCTTACAGTTCAGTACTAGCCACAGTAGAAAGCTCTGCTGGGGTGCTCTGATATGGTGGAAGGAGCACTGGACTTGGAGCCTGGGTTCAAATGCCACTTCTAACACTTACTACCTGGGTGACTTTGAGCAAGTCACAATCTGAGTCCCAACTTCATCACCTGTAAAATGGGAATAATATTACCCACAATACCTGCCTCACAGAGTTCTTGCAAACAAGAAATGAGATAATGTCCATAAAGTGTTTTGTAAACCTTAAAACACCAAATAAAAGTCAGCTCTTACTACTATTGTGAACCTACTCAAATTTATTAGTGGCATGGGTTACAAAGGCTCAGAGGCAGATGAAGGGAAAAAAATCATCCCCTAGACTCAAAATGAACATTGCCTTCATTGAAAACGTAAGTAATCTAAGAATGGGAGGTCCAGTGCCAACCTCAAACAGTTAGGCCACTTCCTGGGCAGGAAGAAGGGCAGGGCCAGTCAGCTCTCTCCACTCCTTTGGCTTAGAAATCCCATGGTCACTGCTAGGCACACACCCCAAGGAGGTCAACAATCAAAAGAAAGGTCCCATACACAACAAAATACTGAGTAGCCCTTTTTGTAGTGGCAAAGACCTGGAAGAAGGCATATGCCCATCAACTGGGATATGGCTAAACAAATCGTGGTACATCTAGGAGACATTCATTGGTGTAAGCAACTCCCGGGTGAACAAATTCCCATAGCCAATTCAGTTGAGTAACTTCTCTGTAATTTAAAATCTTAGAGAGCTGTCAAACTCCATTATGCAAAACAGGGCAGAGAAGCAGACTAAGATGAAATTGGGAAATGTTCAACAAAATACATTAAAATACAACATAGACAATGCCAACTTGTGGTTTTCTAAATCAATATGCAGGCCTCAGTTTTTATTTCAGTTGGACACCACAGGCCTAAGCCCTAGGAAGTTACATGACCTGTCACATGGTCATATGGCCAGTATGTATCAAAGACAAGACTCAAACCTTGGTCTTCCTGACTCCAAAGCTGCCTGTTTTCACTACATTACACTGCCTTTCATGGCATGTGAATATAATGAAATCTATGATATTATATAATATAATGAAATGATATGATGAACACAGGGAAGATTGAGACAATTTATATGAATTGGTACAGGGTAAAGAAAGCAGAACTAGGAAAAAAAAGATACACAATGACTACAATAATGTAAATGACATCAAAATGCTCAAAACTGGATACTGGGAAATTAAAATGATGAAGCTTAGTCCCAAAGAAAGATATGAGAATGTACTACCCTTCCTTCTTTGGGGAGGTAGGAGTGGGGCGGGGGGCAAGGATTAGAAGGGGAACAAGGGGGCCAACCAGGAGTGTGGAATGTTGCCCAGAAAGTTCAACTTAAAGGATGACTTGGTTAGTTTTGCTGAACTTTTTTCAATTCTTTGGTAAAAGGACTAGCTCTCTGGGAGGTAGGAAGGGGGAAAAAACACTGGGAAACATAAGTGATGTAAAAACAAATGATGTCCATAAAAGTTGATTTTTAATAAAATTAAAATAATTTCTAACACTAAGTTGGTTTCCCCTTGACACCTCCCTGGCAAGTTCCAAAGCCCACATTCTCCAGTGTCATCTGGTGTAAACGTTAGGGCCATAAGCACAGCTCTATTTTACTAAGTCTAAAGAAAGCTCAATGCAGGTTGGTCTGCTCACAGGGAAAAGAGCCAGATCATTCATTACAAAATCCAGCAGAAGTGCTTTTTGTTTTTCCTTTACTATCCAATGTTTGAAGCTAGCCTTGCTACTGCTCCCTCCTCTTTGTATGACTAATTGAGAGCTGACCCTAGAGCTAACCTCTTTGGCACAAAAATCCCACAGAAACTCAGATGAAAGTGAGGTCCTTAAAAAAAAGTCAAGATAAAACTTGAGATTTCAACGTTCCCTCTGGCTCCACACTATCTAGAAGATAACAGCTGAACCAACACATGCTTCAGCCTGAGCACAATTTATGAAGGCAAGGCAAACGCTGGGTTACATACCTTATTTTCAATCGAATCTTGTTCACGACTTCATCTATGTTTGCCAGAGACTAAGGAGGGAAAAAAGAGAGAGTCAGTCTAGCTGTTCTTTCAGTTAATAGAATTCCCCTTCCTTGGAAAACAACAGGCCGCATTTGTGAACCCTCTAAATGAAAACAAATAGCAAACACGGGCTGTTTTAGAAATGAAAACCGGTCCCCTCTTTCAGCCTCAGCTACTACAGATGACAGAAAATTTGAGGAGATGCTGCCCCCTCGTGGGTAAAGTTGAAAAGGTACAAACGTAAAGCTCAATTTCAAACATTCAACAACCAGATGACCAGTCAGCTGAGGTAGCTGAGAGCTGGGCAGGGCCTGAGGAGTCAGACTGTTCTATCCCTTCATTTTAGTGATGAGTTAACGAAGGCCCAGAACAGCCATCTGCAAGCCTGTTCAGAGCAAAAAAACACTGGCAACATCAAATATCTACTTTCCATGAAAAAGTCCCATTTGCCACTTTTCTACTGCGCTAATCAAGCCTTCAGAGACCTTTCTCACTGTTGTTGTGAATAACAAAGAGGGGCTGGCAAAAGAACATGGAGTTTAAAATGCATACTTCTCAAAGTTAGGGTGTGGAAGAAAATGCAGGAAGAGGGGAAGGAAACTGTCAAAGGCAGTTTCTAATGATTTTCTGAAATCCATGGGCAGCTTTAGTCAAAAATATATGAGATGAGACAAACTACTCTTATTGGTGAGGCCAAAGTTATTGTATTTCAGCAGAAACGCATACAGAATGTTACCCCTGGGGGTCTGGAGACCTGGTCCGAGCTCCATCATTTACTTAACTCTGGGCAGCTATTTCACTGCTCTGGGCCTCAGTTTCCTCATGTGTCAAATGAAGGGGGGAGAAGGGGAAAGAATGCCTAGCACAGTGTCTGGGGACTGCTTTAACAAACGCCTGTTGATTAATTCACTGCTAGAGGGCACTGCTTCCCCAACTCAGGTCAAGAACCAAATTACTGACACATGGGTTCTCCAGCAAGCTCTAGAAGAATTCTAAATTCTCAATCAAAATGCCCGGAGGGACTGAACATACTTGTCAATTCTCCATCCATGACATCCCTGGTAGACACACAGAAGAGATTCTTGTTCAGGTACAGGCTGGACTCAATGGCCTCTTAAATTCCTGCCAACTCTGAGGTTCTGTGATTTCTGGCCCCTCCTGAACCTTCCCACAGCCAACACCTTGATTCACGCCATCCTTAACTCTCCCCCAGGTTATAATGGCCTTTTAAAAACCAGTGTCCTTGCCTGAATCCTCGTCACTTCCTGTCCATCCCATGGACTCCTGATCAATTGGTCCCTTTGAAAGACAGGCATGACACCAACGTGCAATTACTAAGAGCCGTCGGTGGTTCCCCACTAGCTACAGGGTCGTGTCCAAATTCCTTACAAGGCATGCTGTTTTAAGGTCCTCCATAAGCCAAGGGTTGCAGAATCACAGATTTAGAGCCGGAAAGGAAAGGTCATCTAGGCCAACCTTACTGAAAGCCTCCAGTAAGGTTGGTCCCCACTGCTGCCCACAGCAAGCATGACTTTCAAGTGACTGTGACAGTAAATGAGTGAGAACCTTGACCATAACCTTGAGCCTGAAATACCAGGCGCCACGCTGAACTGGCTAGGCACTGTTGTGGCCTGGCCCCTGGCATCTGTGGAGCCTTGATCATTTTTCCTTCCCACTATATCTGCAGCACTTTATCAATGGTGAAGTGAAAACACAGGCACATTAGGCAACTTCTCCGAGGTCACAAGTGGGGACACAGTC
This sequence comes from Vombatus ursinus, assembly GCF_900497805.2. Taxonomy (NCBI): domain Eukaryota; kingdom Metazoa; phylum Chordata; class Mammalia; order Diprotodontia; family Vombatidae; genus Vombatus; species Vombatus ursinus. The sequence goes on from NW_020954546.1 coordinate 23,740,662, forward strand.
AAAATTCAAATCTCCAAGGTCACAATCTGAGCCACGGTCAAGATTAGAACCAATCAGCTCTGTGGCTGACCCTCCATCCACCGCAGCCTGGATCACAAATTCACTAGATGCATCAAAGGACATTGAGCCAGCATCTAGGGATGAGAGGAGCGAAGTGTCACCATTTCACTTTTGAAAATTTCTAGAATGTTCTACAATCTCCTTGGTAGCTATCTTCAGAGTTAAAAAAAAGTCTTGATTATACTGGAAAGGCAGCAAGGTGCAGGGGGTACTGGCTTTGGAGTTCAAGGATTTGAATCCTGACTCTACCACTTACTAACTAGGCAACCTTGAACAAACAATGTCATCTCTCTTCAAATAATCCTTTAAAGAATTACCAGGTGGAAAAGGCTCCCTCCTTACTTGAGCTCATACCTGTTTTTTTAAACAGGTCCCATTCTTTATTCAAGTCAGATGCTCCCTAAATTCTCCCAGGTAGATAAGATTCTGCCATTCATTTTTTTAGAGTACCCCCCCCATAATACACCCTCACTCTTACAATATTACTAAACCACACCATGATCTACTCTTTTCCCAGTTCAAATCCTTCTAGCTCACTGCCAACAAATATCTGTGTGCCCTGCGGCACAAACAACAGCTCCTGTTTCCAAACTTTGCCTGCTTCTAACAACAAACACTGACCCTAAAGGAAACTGAGCAAGCCATGGCGCGTTTATTTTGTTCTCTCTTCATCAAGGTTTCCTGGAAATCAATGTTAACAGGTGACCTTTGAGCACATCATCTATGCCATGCCATTGTAACACTGGGCCTAGTGTGAGGAGAACATCCCCCCAACTCCCCCCACCCCCAGCCCTATGAACTTTGTATGACAGAGAGAATCGTCTATTACCAAAGGTGTGATCAGATGTGATTCTAGTGTTACTAACCACTCTTTGGGAGGTTCTACTATATCTACTATATCTATGTCTACTATATCCACCTATATACATCAACACAGACCCATGCACCTTGGGTCAACGGGTTAAAGAGCAGAGAAAAGGGGGCACGGAGGGCATGGTCAGTATCAGGCTGTGGCTCCGGTTCTAGGTTCTTTTTTTGTTTCTAAGGAACCTTAGGCTGGGTGTGGAGAGATCTACTTCTAAACCTCTGTGACAGAATGGGCGCCATATCATCTTAGCTTCTAAGTCTGATGGCCCCCTCTCACCATCCTGACCTTTCTGCAGCTGCAGACACTGATGAGCCCGCCTTCCTTCAGGAGCCTCTTTCCTTCAGTGTCTCTGACAGTTCTTCTCAGTCTCCTTTATGGGATTCTCCGCCATGGCCTGGCCCCCGGGCACGTGTGTACCATGGGCCTTCTCCTCTCCACACCTTCTCTCATCTGTTCCCATGGGTACCGATACCAGAAGAATACTCCCAAGCTACACTGCCAGGCCATACCTCTCTCAATGACCACCAGTAGGCCATCTCCATACGTACAGCCCATTGGCATCTCAGACAAGCCCAAAATGGAATCCATTCTCTTTCTGCCCAAACTCACCTCTCCTCCTAACTTCTCTGCTGTGGGTCACAGAGGATAAACCCCTGGGGGCAAGAAGACCTAGTTTGGAAACCTGCCTGGGACCTGGTGCTGTGTGAGGCTGGTTAAGTCACAACTTCTCTGGGTCCTCATCTGTAAACTGAGAATCAGGGTTGTTGGGATGACCTCTGCACTTATAGATCTTGAAGAACTATACGGATGTCAGAAATTGTTTTTGTTGCTGTTAAGGGAACCACCATTCTTTTGGTCACTCCACTTACACCCTCAGAATCTTTAGTCTTTCCTGCCTCTCTCTCCCCATAATCAATCAGTGATTAAGTCTTGTCAATTTTCCCACTGAAATATCTCCTACATCTTTTCCTTCCCCTACCAGAAGTTCCCAAAGTGGGCGATACCACACCCTAAGGGGTGCTGGAACACTGGAGGGGGCCCCTTAGTAGCCTCAGGTGCAACTGTGAGGCATTGAACAGTTGAATAAAAATAAGGGGGTGGTGGAAGCATAAGGAAAGAAGAGAAGAGCATAAAATTTTGAAAAACCATTTGTACACATTTCATCTATTGTGGCTCAAAGTGAATGTAAATAGTAACTGTTTCTCTTTTGGCCAGCAACCCTGAAGGTCTTCCCCTTCCAGTTTGATTTTTTTTTTTTATTAAAGGGGCCATCCCTTGACTCACTTCTTAAAGAGACCTATTCACATTAGTTTAAAAGGGCCAAATCACCCACTGCACCCTGGACCATCTCCAGTCATCCTGATGGATATCTGGCCACTGGACCCTGATGATTCTGGAGGAGAAAGTGAGGCTGATGACTTTGCATAGCCCTCCCTCACTCAAATCAAAGTCAACTGCAAGTCATGTTGTCATCTCCCTGATGTCATGGTCATCTTGGAGAATGAAGGACAAACCACACAACACAACAGAGTTAAAGTCGTAGTGATCACATTACTTCCCAAATAAACACACAAAATGCAAGTTATAACCAATCAGTGGTCAAGTCCGCCAGCAGTTCTTAACAAACAAGTGTTGGCAGGTGAGCATGTCGTGCATTGTCGGGAATTCCAGTACACACTGGCAGGAACATGTGTAAAGACATGTTTACAATAGGATACTATACAGTCACATGGCACAATATTACATCATCAAAATTTCAATGCAGGAAAAATACCACAAATTTACAATAAATTATTAAATTTAAGATGCATCCTTTTTTTAAAAAAAAATTTTATATATATTTTTGAAATGATGCAAATTTTTAAAAAAATAAAAGGTTTAAGAAAGTAGATTCTCAGGGGAGCACTGAATAAATTTTTTTTTAAGGGAGCAGTAGGCCAAATAAGTTTGGGAACCTCCGGCTGCACCACCCTAATTCAGGCCCTCATCATCTCTTTCCACTAATGCAACGGCCTCCTAACTGGTCTCCTTGCCTCTAATTTCTTCCCTCTCCAATTCATCCTCCACAGTTCTGCCTTTGTCGCTCCATTGCTCAAGAATACTCAGTGGCTCCCTATTGCCTAGAGGATAAAATACAAAAGATGTTATTTGACATCTATAGCCTTACGTTTCCAAAACAGCTTCGAAATACTGTCCCATTATTCCCCCTTCTGTGTTCCCCATTACTGGCAAATTGGCCTAGCTTCCTTTAAGGTTCAACTCAGAGGCCAGATCTCACCCCAAGGCTCTTTTTCAGTGCCCACATTAATCAGTGCTCTTCCCCATCTTCCTCATATTATGGAACATTTACTTCTCTGTATTCTCATTTTGTATCCACTTGTAGAACATGTGTTTTTGTTTGTTTGTTTTTTTATTTCTTCTGTTTGTCTCTCATGCCCGGTATACTGTCTAGAGAAGGGCTTAAAAAAATGCCTGCCGATCTGAGGTACTACCTCAGACCTACCAGATTGGGTAATAAGATAGAAAAGGAAAATGACAAATGTTGGAAGGGATGTGGGAAAGTTGAAACATTGATGCACTGTTGGTGGAGTTGTGAAGGGAGTCAACCATTATGTAGAGCAACTGGGAACTACGCACAAAGGGCTATAAAACCACACAGCAACACCACTTTGACCTAGCAATACCACTACCAGATCTATATCCCAAAAGAGATAAAAAGCAAAAAAGGAAAAGGACCCAAATGTACAGAAATATTTACAGCAGCTCTTTTTGTGGTGGCAAAGAAATGGAAATTGAGGGCATGGCCCATCAACTGAGAAATGGATGACTGGGATGGAATACTATTACGCCATAACAAATGATGAGCTAGATGCTCTCAGGAAAACCTGGAAAGACTTACATGAACTGATGCAAAGTCAAATGAGTAAAACCAGGAGAACACTGTACACAGTAACAGCAATACTGTAAACAACTTAGCTATTCTCAGCAATACAATGATCCAAGACAACTCTGAAGGACTTATGATGAAAAAATGCTATCTATCCCCAGGGAAAGAACTGATAGAGTCGAAATACAGACCCAAAGCATACTTTTTTACTTCTTTTTCTTGTTTTTTTTTGTCTGTTTGGTTTTTCTTTTTACAACATGACTAATATGGAAATACATTTTGCATGACTATACATGTATAACCTATATGAAATTGAGGGTGGGACGGGAGGGAGATAATTGAGAACTTAATTTTTAAAATGGATGTTGAAAACTGGGAAAAAATAAAATACCAAATAAAAAAATTAATTTAAAAATGCCTGCTGCATGATGTCGACTAGTATAATGTCAAAAGGCAGCGGGTTTCCAGTCAAGGCTACTAGAGCAATAAGGCCCTAAAAGGGAGGGCATTTGGTGCTTTATTCATTTTTGCATCTCCCTCGACTCCAAGCACCATCCAACACATGACAGATTCTTCAACGTTTGCGGAATGAGTGTCAAGCAAATCCAGGCTGAGGCGAGACAAAGCATCAAGCAGGAGGCTGCTCTCACCAGGCATGGCCATAGGGGAAATGCCCCACCTTCCCCTGGGTAGGGCCACCTGCCTGAGCCCCAGCCTACAGCATTCATGTGCCACCCAGATATCAGAGAGGCTACTGGGAGAAACACAGAGGCCAGTGCTCTCTGGTCCCTCCCTTCTGATATGGCTTAATAGGCACTCTTGTCCACATAAGGCTCTGAGAGTTACAAGGTGTTTCCTATAACAACCCTGGAGGCAAGGAACAGAAGGGCTATCATTCCTTCCATTTTATGGACAAGGTACTGGGACTCAGAGCCCCAAGGGTGCCCCAGCAAGGAGGCATCAGCACCAGGCTCTGAGCCCCTTACCCCTCCTCACACTACCGCTCAGCAGAACGCACTGGAAGATGCCGCAGCGTCTGCCAATCTGTAGGAGCTTCTTACTCTCTGGGAGCACTGAAGGCTTACGGGAGGAAGGGGGATGAGTTCCCTGTCACTGAAGGTCTGCCAGTAAAAGCTGGATGACTGAGGACTTCTTGGGATGCTTCTTTTTTAGACTGAGTGACCTCTGAGGGCACTGCCAAAGGTGAAATTCTGGGAAATGTGCTGTTTCAATGGGCAAACACTGCAGGCTTCCAGGCTCCCAGATCTAGAGTAGGAAGGGTTCTTTGAAGTCATAGGCAAGGGGACCTATCAAGACTACACAGATATTAAGTGGATCATTGGTCTAGACAGCGTGGGTGGGGAACCTGCAGCCTCAAGGCCACATGTGGCCTTCTAAGTCCTTGGGTTCGGCCTTCCTTCCAAGGGGATTTGCTCTGTGAAGTCTGGATTCAGTCAAAAGGCCACACCCTAGGACCTAGAGGGCCACATGTGGCCTGGAGGCAGCAGGTTCCCCAACCCTGGGAGCTAGAAGACCTCAGTCACCAGCTGGCCCAATCCCCTCCTTTTACAGAAGAGGAAACCGAGGCCCAGGAACATTAAGTGATGTGTCCAAGGCCTCCCAGTGGCAGAGCTGATTCGAGACCCCAAATCCAGTGCACAAACACCTCAGACTCAATGATCCCTCTGACCTTCTGCTAGGCCAACTCTCAGCCCTGGGGCACCACTTCTATGTGACTCGTCTGCTCCAATCCCAGACTACAAGAGAGATGCACACAGTCAAACTATGGTGACTTTCTAATCTGCTATAAATGCATTCTCAAATTGGTCCCTCACAAATGCTTGGCAAACCTGGGAAGACAAATTGGCAAAGCAAGAAGAACAGGAGGCTTGGAAGGTAGACCCAAGCCACAGCTCTTTCCCTGATTAACTGTGTGACCCTGGGCAAGTCATTTCATTTCTATGAGTCTCAGTTTCCTCATCAGTAAAATGGGAATAATAGTTGCATTACCTATTTTGTTGGGTAGTTGTAAGAATCAATAGGGGATAACAGGTGTGTATAAAATACTACACATAAATTTTTATTTTTGTTAATCTTATGGAGTGACCAAATCAGTCTACTTTTCTAGGATATCCACTGAGGACTGAGAGAAAACCATAAGAGGAAGTTAAAGAAACATGGAGTTCATTTCATCTTCCACTAAGCCCATCCTAAGCGGTCATCAACAATAAGCCAGGTTCACCTCTGGCCACAGTGCTAAAAGAGGAACTGACAGTAAATGGAAAACCAACTGGACCCTGTCAAGTGCCTACTTTCTTAACATATTGTTTTTTCTGTTAGATTTTGTACTTTCTTCTCCAATTAGTCCATTGTATTTTATTTTCTTCATTGTACTTTTTTTCCAATTGGCCAATTGTGTTTTTTAGGGACTTGTTTTCTTCAGTGTACTTTTTTTCCAATTGGCCAATTGTACTTTTTAAGGACTCCTCTACCTCTCTCATTTGACTTTTAAAATCCTTCTTCAGCCCTTCTAAGAAGGCTTTTTGGGCTTCAGACCAGTTCACATTCCCTTCTGATGTTGCAGATGTGGGTTTGATGACAATGTTGTCCTCTTCAGAATTTCTGTCTTGATCATCACTCTTCTCGTAACATGAATCGATCGTACGTTTCTTTTTACTCTTGGTGTTTCTTTATTCCCTGGCCTTTAAAGAGATTAAGCTCTCCTGCTGGGGAGCAGAGGGCACTGACCCAAGCTTCTTGTGATGGGAGCCTAGGTCTTGGTCACTGGCTCTGTGTACCGGGGCCTCTTATGTTGGCAATTGGAGCCTGGAGGGTTCTGGCAGCTTATCTGGTGTTGGGCTGGAATCAGCAAGGCTGGGACTTTCAGGTAAATCTAGGTTGCCTGCTTTTCCTTTCCTTTAGCTTTGTTTAGCTCCTTTTAGCTAAGTGCTGCTGGGTGTTTATCTGCCTGGGGCCCCTTGCAGTGCTGCCTCCCTTAGTTCTGTTGAGGCACCGGGAGACTTCTTTGCTGTAGAATGCCGAGGCACCTGGTGGTTTTCTGAGCTGGTTTCCACCAGTTACCCCACCCTCACTAAGGCACTTGGAGGTACAGCTGTTGGCGTTTGCCTGCTCGACCACCTGGGCTTTGGGATCTCCTCCTGGTTGACAGTTGGAGGCTGTAGGGTTCTGACAGCTTACCTGGTGTTGGGCTGGAATCAACAAGGCTGGAACTTTCTGGCACCTCTAGGTTGCTTTTTTCAGCTCCTTTCAGACGAATGCTGCCGGGTGCTTACCCGCCTGGGGCCCTTTGTAGTGCTGCTTCCCTTATTTTTGCTGAGGCACTGGGAGACCCGTTTGCTGCAGGATGCTGAGGCACCAGAATCCCCTCCTGGTGTGCTTAAGTGGGTGTTTCCACTAGCTGGCTGGGTGACTCCTGCATCGTACTGCTCCCCTTCCCGCAGGGTAAGAGGGGCCTTTCCCGTTAATCCCTCTAGCTACCTGGCCTACTGCACTGCTGCACCCCATCTTTCTTCTGGTTCAGCTGTTCCAGGGTTTTCTCTGGGGTGATATTTTCTGGGTTTTCAGAGGGTGAGAGTGACTACCTTTTTACTCCACCATCTTGGCTCCCCAAGTGCCTGCTTTCTTAAAGGAGATAAATGTGTGAAAGGCAGCCTGGCATGGTGGATAGAGAGCAGACCTAGAAATTAGGAAGACCTGGGTTTAAGTCCTGTTTGGAGTGCTGTACCTGGAGTCTGAAGACCCAAATTCAAATCCTGCCTCAAATACTTAACCTCTGCCTGCCTCAGTTTCCTCATCTGTAAAAAGGGGATAACAATAGCACTCACCTCCCAGAGTTGTAAGGACCAAATGAGACATTTGTAAAGCGCTTTGCAAACCTTAAAGGTCTATAAAGCTAACTATTATTATTTTTATTTTTATCATGATTATTATGAGTGATAGATCCTTCAGCAAATTATATAATCTCTCAGTGTCGTATGGTACTTCCTAAGGCTCTAAGGTGTACAACAGCTGCTGCTGTTTTCGGTGGAAGGAGTTCCCTCATCAGGAGTTTCTTGCGCTGATGAAATCCTGGGTATGGTTAAAAACAACCACCACCACCTGGGTACCAAACCCAGGGCAGCAGCCAGCACAAACGGGCAGAGGGAAGAGATCTGGTTAGGAAGGGTGCAGGGATCTGCTGAAGTAAGAATTTGGCGAAATCAGAAAACTAGAAGGTTCTCTCAAAATGACTCATCCCAGACAACTAAAGATGGATTCTTTTGTTTAAATGCCTCTAGGAAAGGAGCTACACCCCAACTTCCAAATGAAATAAATAGTCCCTTGACTGAGGAAATTCTGCTTTGGGTCTCACCTAAATGCTCAACGCTCCTGTTCTTGTCCCCTGATCCCAGCCCTCATCTCCGTTGAGCAACAATTAGCTGAACTCCTCGCGCCCAACTCGGCGTGAAAGGCTCCAGCAATTCATTAATCGACAGTACAGGGGATATGACTTCAGAGAAGACGTCTGTATAATAAAAATATTTCCATCTTCCAGAAGAAGGTTACCGTATGGGCCCAACTGCAAATTCTCTACAGTGAACAGTGTCACACTGCAAACATTTTCCCTGCTTCCTGTCCATGGTCCTGTAACTGTCCAGGATGGAAACGTGGCATTTGCTCTGCAGATGGAAAGGGCAAGCAGAGCGAGACTGTGGCCCGGCTTTCCACGGCAGCCCCATTCACCTGCCATCGAGCCAAGGCAGCAAGTTTTTATTCAAGGGCTCAGTGCCAAGGCCTGGGGATGCAAAGAAAAGCTAAAGGCAGGCCTGACCCTCAAGAGCTCACAATCTACTGGGAGAGACAACATGCAAACAAGAAGATATATGGCGGATAAACTGGATTTTGCAAACTGACTGCATCAATCCACAATCACAGAGAGAAGGCAGCAAGGAAGACCAGGAAAGACAGCAGGTCATTTTTGATTCTGCTCCCCACTCCATCCCATCCCATCTGCGAGAAAGCCCACCTGACCACCAAGGCAGCCTAGAAAATAAAACACACCACCAGGGAAGAACGAAAGCTTGGAGGAAAATGGGGAGGGTCACTGGTGTATCGCACCTCTTTCCTCACTTTCACCCAAATATACCTTTTCACTTAACAAATTTACTGCTGAGTCTGGTTGATTCTTAAAGCCTAGGCAATGTGATTTCTAGCAATTTGCTCATTAGAACAAAATTCTACAACACCACAGCAAATCTGTGGCTGTTCTACAAAGTTGATAAAAATGGCTTTGACCCGAATTTAATTCTGAATTGTGAATCACCCTTCCCTAGGCCAAGGGGTCGCCACAGTAGCTAAGGAGAAAGCAGATCACAAACCTTTGTATGGGAAAACAATCTACTGCCATGAATAAAATTTAAAGAACTAAACTTACTTGTTCTGTTGGGAAAAGGGTATTGATGTATTCCACAGCATTGAAATCTGCTCGGTCCAGAGGATCCTGGCTTGGAAACACCTAAGTAAAAAGTGGGGTAGAGGAGGGAGGGGGAAAGAGAGAGAGGTTATCATTAATTACCATTTGTGGTTTCAAATATCAGAGCACATAGGAGCTGCTAGACGGAACGAGGAATACTGCCTGTTAAGAGTTTGTTATAAATATGCAAAGGGTCTTGGGAGCATGTTCTGGCAATACTATAATAAACTATGACTTCCTGCCGTGGTGTCAGGACCATAATGCCCAAGGTTCCTTGGTATTATTACTGATTCTATCCTTTCCATATTCTGCCTCCGTGGTGTCAGTCCCAGCTCGAGCGTGAGGAGCCAGTCGGTGAGTTCAGTTTGGAGATGGCAGCTCCAGCCCCGCCCCCCCGCCCCCATAGGTGAATCCTGCTGCCTTAGCACCTTAGCCCTCTGAGTCCTGCTTTCCCCACAGTGCTCTCTTGGTTGTCCCTAGTTAAGTCTTGCGGCTTTACTCTAATGCAGACATTCTTAGCCATTTTTGTATGTCATGGATGTCTTTGGCAATCTGATGAAGCCTATGGACCCTTTCCCAGTTTAATGTTTTTAAATGCATAAAAAATACACAGCATAAAAAAAATTAGAGCACACAACGGGTGGAAGGTCCCAGATCCAATGGCCTTTTTATCCCAATACTCCCTAAATACATGATGGCTTTTGACCTTGTTGACTAGGCCTCCTAGCTAACACTATGTCCTCTCTTGGTTGGAAAACCCATTCTCCTACTTTTTTTTCCTGCACCCCTATCAGTTCTCTGCCCCTTCAGGGGGCTCTTTTGTTTCTTTTCACATCCCTAGCACTTAGCACAGTGGTCAGCACATGGCGAGCACTTCAGAAATATTTCTTGTTTGACTGGCTTGTCATTCTCCTCCAGACCCCTGCCAATGGGTGTGCCCCAACATGTCATCCTCACCTCTCTTCTCTCCACAATTCTCCCTTCACCATTTCATTCGATTCTGACCTTGGACTACCAGCACTATTCAAATGGCTCCCAAACCTATCTCCTCCACTTGTGTTCCCAGGTCTAGACCCACATCTCCAGTGACATACAAGACATTTATTTGTACCTTCACGCCCCTGCAGAACCTCCAACTCATCATCTTCAACTGAGCTTATTATCTTCGACCCCAAATTTCTTCTTTCTGCCATTATAACCACCAGTGGCACCACCATTCACCCCATCTTCCAAGTTGGAAAACTGACTTCCCCTCTCTATCCTTACATTCAATCAGTTACCAAGTATTATCAAGTCTACCTCCACAATCTAAGCAGGCAGCAGGCCTCCCTTTGCAAAGGTGAGGGCGCCTGCGTGAGATATGCTGCACGTTTCAGACTCTTCTGATGTGTTGGTTAGTTGGTTCAAACTTTTCTTTTTCTTTGTTATTCTTTGCTATAAAGGAAGGCTGTCTAGGGGAAGAGGGAATGGAGAATACATTGGGAAATGAAGGTGATAAAAAGAAAGCGATACAATCGTATTTTAAAAAGTCAATCTCTCCAATTCCTCTTGCGTTCCTTGCTGTCCTCTCTGTTCCACTGCATCACCCGAGTACAAATCTTCCTTACCATCTACCTCGACTACTGATTGCAATGGCAGCTTTCTGACTTCTGTTCTTTCCCTCTTCTCTCCATCCATCCTTCTCACATCGGTCAGGCTAACCTTCCTAGTCCACGGATCTTATCACATCATCCTTCCGCTTAATACCCTACAACTATTCTTTGGGGCCTTCTGAGCAAAAGTCCCATTTTTTTGGCTTGGCAGTCAAGGTCCTCCACAATCTGACCTCTCTCATGTTCTCTCATGCTAAATCCCCACCAAATCTGGCTCCGGCCCAACTGGTCCCAGTACATACCCTGCCCTTTTCCATTTTTCCATCTTTGCTCACACTGTTCCCTGGTCTGGAATGTCTTGCTCTCCCCTACTGCTGAATCCCTTGCTGTTCTTCTAAGCCCCACTACCTCCATGAAGCCTTTCCTAACTCCCACTGGTCAGTAACGAGCTTCTGCTCCTCCTACGATGTCACTCAGCATTCTGTAT
>NW_020954546.1:23752038-23816088 GCF_900497805.2 Vombatus ursinus
CAGATAGATGGATAGAGAGATAATCTGAGCAGGAGCATAATTCACCATATCTCATGGATTTGTGGGTAACAGTTTTTAAATTATTTCTGTTCTTCTGAACTTGTGTAGAAATCAAGAGATGGCATTCAGACAGTGTCTTGTCAAAAAATAGCAAGGTGCCCTGGTGAAAAACACCACCGCCTCATGTGACTGTAGAATATGTCAAATGATGGATTAAGAAAACAGTCAGGTGTTCCCCTGGGTTAACTACATTTTATCATTTTGACTTGAAATCCAGAGATTTAAGCATAGGGAGTACACAGTCCACCCCCTTTAGCAGGTTTGGTGCCAAAAAATCCAATCTGTCTTCTGAGAGATGAAACCATCTAAAAGCACTTAAAAGCTCTTAGGGATCAAATTTTGTTTTGTTTTTAAAGTAAGACTGGTACAAGTGTTATTTTTTTGTTGTTAAATGGATAGCATTCTGACCTATAATTACAAGCTATTAATTCCCCATTCCTTCTCACATATGTCTCTTCCCTAAAACAACACAAACCACTATGCAGAATCTTTCAAGTATATTACTGCAGTCATCACCTGAGAAATGCCACCCTTGCCACATGGGGCAAGAACATGCCACAGGTCATTTTGATTTCAGGATGCTTATTTAAACACACAATGAACTTCTGTCTCGAGTTTTGATTTGTTCCTGAGAGAGAGTCAAATGCACTTTCCTGAAAACTCTCTAATTTACAAGACCATTTATCAAACAACTACTAAGGGAACAGCTTTATTTCTTCCTTTCTAGCCTATGGGACCCTGGCTGGGAGGTTCAGCCCTTTCAGAAAGGCAGAGATGGCATTCTGAACAAATTTCCAGCTAACACAGAACTGAGAGGAATAGCTAATGAAACGAATGAGAGTCAGGATTCAGAAGTGAGCCATACCCAGTAAGGTGAATTTTAATAGAGATATGTAAAGTTCTGACTTGGGTTCCAAAATTCACCTCAAAAGTACAAAACGGATGAGGCAATGGCTGCAGGGCAGCACGTATCTGAGAGGCAATGTGATCCAGAGGGAAAGCACGAGCTCTGGAGTCTGGGACCTGGGATCAAATCCTACATTTGATACTTAATAGGTAGTTTTGAGCAAGTCGTTCAACTTCTCTGAGTCTCAGTTTCCCTCATCAGTAAAATACAGGGGTTAGATCAGATGGCATTCCAGTTCTAGATCTATGATTAGACATGTCAGATAGAGCTGGGGGTTTCAGAGGGCCGAAAACTGGCTGGGATATAGAAAAGCCCGGAAGACAAGTGCCGTCTCAGACTACAAAGCATCTAGGAAAAAGAAAGGGATAGTCCTACCGGCCTCTGTCTTGCCCAGGGGCACCAAATGGGGAACATTGGCTCAGGGCCTTCCATTTTAGACGGGGCAATGAAATGTGGGAGACAATCCACTAGAGGGTAAAAAGAATGATGAAGGGCCTCCAACTTATACCAAAACAGGGTCAATTAGAGGAACCGAAAGACATGATAGTGTCTTCAAGGAAGGGCTGTCAGGTAGAAGACTAATTAGAATTATTGTTAAAATTGCTTGTTTCCAGGACATAAGGAACTAATTCAAATGCATAAGACTAAGAGCCATTCACAACTGATAAATGGTCAAAGGATGTGAGCAGTTTGCTAAGGAAGAAATCCAAGCTATCAATAGTCATATAAAAAAAATGCTCCGACTCACTAATAATTAGAGAAAGGCAAATTAAGATAACTCTAAGGTTCTATCTCATACCCATCAGATTGGCAAAGTTGACAAAAAGGGAAAATAACAAATGCTGGAGGGGCTGCAGGAAAACAGGCACATTAATGCAGTGTTGATGGAGCTCTGAACTTGTCTTAACTGTTCTGGAAAGCAATCTAGAATTATGCCCCCAAAGTTACTAAACTGCATATTCTGGCTAGTGATACCACTCGTGGCTCTATCCCCCCCAAAAAACAAAGAAAGAGGTAAAGGACCCATATGTACAAAAATAGTTACAGGAGCTCTTTTTGCAGTAGCAAAGAAGTGGAAATTGAGGGGATGGCCATCCAGTTGGGAATGGCTGAACAAATTATTGCATGAGTATAATGTAATACTACTTAACTATAAGAAATGACAAAGGGCATGTTTTCAGAGAAGCCCAGGAAGACTTGTATGAACTGATGTAGAGTGAAATGAGCACAACCAAGAGAACAGTTTATACATTAAGAACAATACTGTAAAAAGAGAGTAACTGTGAAAGTCTTAGAAACTCTGATCCCTGCAATGACCAAGCACAACTCCAGAGGATTTCTGCTGAAACATGCTACTCACTGACTCAAAGTGTAGAATGAAACACAGTTCTTGGACTTGGTCAATGAGGAAATTTGTTGTGCTTGATGACACATATCTGTTACAAGGGCACTGTTTTTCATTTTTCTTTTAAATAATGGGAAGAAAGAGAAAGAAAATAGTGTTAATTAAAAAAATATGATTTAATCATTTAAAAAATTAGAATTACTTGGCCCCAGAGAATAGAACTAAGAGAAATGGGTAGAACCTGAAAAGATGGAAATACAGTCCTCTTCTAATTTTTTTAAGGTGTGACCTTTAATATTCAGTTTGTATAACTATTCAGAGTTCATTGTGGCATGTGGTGTAAAGTACTAATCTAAAGCTAATTCCTACCAAGGTGCTTTCCAGTTTTCCTAGCAGTTGCTGTCAAATGGGGAGTTCTTCCCCAAGCAATTTATGATCTCTACTACGCTGAACGCTGGCTTATTGAATTACTTGCTTTGGATTTTTCCTTATCTACCCTGTGCCCTTGCTTTGCTCCTTTTTTTACCCAATACTAAATAGTTCTGATGATTTTGGCTTGACAGTGTAATCTGAGTTTTAAAAGGGGGATTCCCCTTCATTCTTACTTTTTAAAAAATTTCCCTTGAGATCTTAGACCTTTTTCTGCCAACAAATGAACTGTGATTAATTTCTCTAGCACAATAAAGTATCCCATGAGTAGAGTGATATAACACTGTATCAGTAAATTAATTTAGGTAGCATAAATGTTACACTGTATAGAGTTATTTGCTTACTGTCTCCCCAATTAAATTATGAGCTCCTTGAGGGCAGGGACTGTCTTTTACCTCTTTTGGTATCCCTGGCACTTAGTACAGTGCCTGGTACACAGTAGGTGCTCAATAAATGTTTACTGACTGAGCATTCTAATTTTTATTATGCTAGCACAGCCCAGCCACGAGCACCAAACAGTCAGCCCTCAGTTATGTTACGTTAACAAAAGTTCCATAAATCATTTTACTTCGTTTAATAATTGTCTCTATACAGGTCGTGAGTGTGTATTGGCAGGTTAACATGCAGGTATGCATTTTGGAATTATCATGAATGGAACTTCTTTTGTAATTATTTCATCCTGGATTCTGTTATTGCCCTATAGAAATGCTACTGGTCTTTGTGTATATGTTTCAATCCTGCCAACTTTAATGAAGCGATTGTCTCCACTACTTTCTTTAGGATTCCCTGATATCATTGTCATCAGCAAATACTGATAATTTTGTCTCCTCTTTTGCCTTTTTCATGCCTTCCATATTTTTCTCTACAAAAACCAACACAGGAACATAAATTTAGAGCTTCGTGAAAGGGGTCCCAGAGGCCACTGAATCTAACTCTCTCCTTTTAGAGATGAGGAAACTGAAACAAGACAGGTGAAATGATCTGCCCAGGGCCACACAGTTAAGGCAGAATTGGAACCCAGCTCTTTTGGACTCCAAATAGTGCCCTATCGACTACACCGGTGGAGTCAAACTCAAATGGAAATGGGGCTGCTAACTGCTACACAAGGATCTATGCAGGCAGCATAGTGACTCAGTTTTAAAATGTTATGTTACCTATGTTTTATTGGATTTTTATTTATTTTGTTAAATTTCTCCCAATTACATTTTAATCTGGTTCGAGGGAATTTGACACCCCTGCCCTCTCTGCTTCTCAATCTTAATGCTATCTCTAGCATTTCTAGAACTAAATCAAATAATATCAGGGAAAGGAACTAGCCTTATTTTAATCCTGTATTTATGGGAGTTTCTAGGGTTTCTCCGCTGCATGTAATACTAGCCTTCAGTTTTAAATACATACTTTTTTTTAATCATATTACAAAGTGGCCCTACGGTTTATAGGTTCTCCACCAAAAGTTAATGTTGTCGGGGCAGCTAGGTGGCACAATGGATAGAGCACCAGCCCTGAAGTCAGGAGGACCTGAGTTCAAATCCGGCCTCAGACCAAACACTCGACACATACTAGCTGTGTGACCTTGGGCAAGTCACTTAACCCCGATTGCCTCACTAAAAAAACAAAAAACAAAAAAAAAGTTAATGTTGTAAAAGAATCATAAGTTTTGAATATTGTTTCTAATTGAATTATCTCTGTTAATTGGTTTTCTAAAGCTGAACCATCCTTGCATCCCTGGTATAAATCCAACTTGATCATTACAAACAATTTTTTGGATAAACTGCGTTAGTATTTTTGCCAGTGTTTTATCTAAAAATTTTTAATTGACATTCATTAAATCCATCCCTCATTTCCCTCAAACATCTCCCACTTGGATATCCCATAGGCATGTCAAACTCAACATGTCCAAAACACTTCTCCAGCCTTCCCAGTTTCTACTGAGGATGCCACCATCCTTCTACCACCCTGGAGTCATCCTTGACCCTCTCCTCCACACTCAATATTTGCTCAGTTGCCAACACAAAATGGCAGTAGAAAAAGAACTCATTCTGGAATCCAAGAACCTGGCTTCAAATCCCACCTGTATGACCTTGGATAAATCAATTCACCTGCCCAGGCCTCAGTTCCCTCATCTGTAAAACAAGCAGTCTCTGAGGCGCCTTCCACCTCAAGACTGAAGACCTTAGATAGACCTCCTCTACGTGTCTGACACCAGTCACTTCTAGACACCTCAACTCTAACTCGGGCTCCCATAACTCTTGACTGATTCATTAATAAGTGCTTACAGAATTGAACTGAGGCTTGATCTAAGGAAAAACTGAAAAATTAGAGGTACTCAGAACTGGAACGGAGCCCAAGCAAGGGAGCTAGGGAACTGTCCTTCAGAGGAAGTCTTTGAGCAAATGCTGGATGGCCGGGTGGGAGATCCTTTTGGATTTCAGTACGGCAGGCCACCAAAGGGACCTGCGACTGTGTCCTTTCAACAGGAGGAAAGGATCAATAGTATGGGCTGCTAAAACCACTCAGCTCTCTAGTATCTCATGAGCTAACCCATCTATTCTTTAGGTGACCTAGACATGAGGCATTGTGGGCAGATGTTCTGCCTTCTCCAAATTCTTACCCAACATTCCTCCTTCCCGGGCAATTTGTCTTCAGTTGGTGGGTCAGGGGTCAGGCTAAATCAGCAGTCTATAAAACACCAAAACCTTTGACTTTCCTCACAAAGACAACAATCTCAACCAACAAAGAAGATACTAGAAGATGTGCAAAGCCTTTTCTGAAAAGAAAGTCTTCCCACTAACTTACTCAAGCCTGGGTTGACAATTTAAGAATTCTCAAACTTATCAACTATAAAAAATCCCTTAACTATTTCTTCCTTCCCAACTTAATCTGAAGTAAAAACCAACACAGTCTAGGATAGATGCCTGAAGTTCTTTTCACTCTCCAAAAGTGAATGGGGGTGGAGATGCAGCGAGGAGGGCCTGAGGCAGTGCAATGGAGCAGCCTAGTTAGTACAGTAAGCACAGGTACAGAGAGACCCCCTTCTCTCAGCCAAGGACCAGCCCCCTCAAGGCAGCAGCCCTCACCAGGATGTCCCACCCCCAGAAAAGCCCCTTCACTCAAATGCTCTACCTAACCCCTCCTCCAAAGCTGACAAACCAACTGCCCCCAAACTCTTCGCACTAAGCCTTTTTGCAGTCCTATAAACCAACATGGAAGCTTCCAACAAGGAAGCCCTGAGTTCCCATCCCCTGACAAATCTAGGGCAGCCTGACTTCTGAAAGTCCTGAACTGCCAACCCAAGCCAGAGGCCTTGACCCTGCCTCAGCCCTCCTGGAACCCCTGAGCCCCCCACTCCAGGCAGCTTTCTGACGAGCTAACCTGGCCTTGTCCTCATCACATCCTCACACCACCCAATCTGGAAGCCTGGGACCCCTGGGCACCTGAGCCAGGATGGCGGCCGGCCCAACCTGGAGGCCCTGAGTTCCCCCTCATAGGGAGGTAAAGGGGGGGAGACTCTTTTAGGACCCCAACCATTCCCAGGCCATTCTCTGCCGGCCCTGCCTCAAAGCTCCCTCCCACACAACTTATTTTGCAGACAGCTCAGAGGACACAACCTGGAGGCCCAGAGGGACCCCTCTCCCCAACAATGCTCTGACAGCTCCCCCACCCCCTGAAAAGAAGCCCAGCCTCAAACCCAGGCTCCTCTCCCCAAGGCAATTTAAAGTTTGATTCCCGAAACAACCCTGGAGGTAGAGGCTATTACTGTCCCCATTCCACAGATGAGGAAACTGAAGTTAAGTGACTCGCCCAGGGTCAGACACCTAGGAAGTGTCTTCCTGACTCCAGGCCCAGCGCTCTATCCACTACACCACCCAGCCTAGGGCCTCTTCCCTCCTGCCCCTCTCCTTTGGTCTCCTATGACCCAGAGCCCCCTACCCTCCCCCACCCCAAAGGGCGGCTCCTCTATCCCCTTTCCCCGTCCCCATCCCAGGGGCAGGGCCTCCCCTCCTTCCCTTCTCCCACCCCACGGGCAGGGCCCCACCTCCTCCCCTCCCCCCTCCCTTCCCCGGGGGCGTGGTCTCTCTTCCTCTCCCCTTGCCCACCCCAAGAGTGGGACTCCCCCCCATCCCCCCCGGGGGCGCGGCCTCCTCGCCTCCCCCCCCCCCCGGGGGCGGGACCTCCTCCCCCCCCCCCCTCCACCACCCCCGGGGGCGTGGCCTCTCCGCCCTCCGCCCTCACCTGCTCGATGGCGAGCTGCACCTCCGGGGTGAGCTGCAGCACGGCTTCCAGCTCCTCCACAAACTCGAGCTCCTCCTCCTCCATCATCCCGCCCCGGCCTGGCCTTAGCCCCAGGCCCGCGGCGGCGGCGGTGATCCCCGCCCCCCCGCCGCCCCCCGGTTCCCCGCTAGCACCGGCTCGGTCAAGCAACCAGATACTTCCGGAAGCCACGGCACTTCCGGGAGCCGCGGAACTCTGGGATGGTGGAGGACTTTCCCTGGAGCCGAAGCAGAGGGGAGGGGGAGGAGAGAAGAGGAGCTGTGATCACGTGGGCCCCGGAGCTCCGCCCCTCTCCGCCCCCTTCCACTAAGGCTGTTTGTCACGCTGAGCCTGTGGCTTCTAAGGCTTCCTGCTCTAAAGGCAGATCTCCCCTCGCTTTCACCTGGGATTTGGAGCCAGAAAGCATGGGTTCGAATCCCGACCCTATACTTTTTCTGTGCGACCTTGAACCGGTATTTATTTCTCTCTGTAAAATCAAGGGGCCGAATTAGATGGCCCTGGAGTCAGAAAGACTGGAGTTCAAATCCGGCTTCAGTTACTTCTTAGTGGTGTGACCTGGGCAAGTCATTTCACTGCTGTCTGCCTCAGTTTCTGCATCTGTAAAATGGGGATCAGAATAGCCCCTACCTCCCTGGGCTGCACGAACAGTACGAGCAAATGCTCATAGCTCTTTCCACACAGTTTGTGAACTTAATTACCTTCTTAATTACAGTCTGAGAAATGAGGGACTATGGCCAGAAATTCTAAGCTGGTAGTAGATACATGTGCACCGGTAATAATGTGCATTAGGATGTGATAAGTGTGTACCAGTCTGCCTGCAGCGTGTTGGGGTGGATGGAGAAGGAGACAGAGTCAGACACACACGGGCTTTGGAATTCTGGCCAAGTCAGCTTCTCAGTGCCCCAGACCACCTCCTGAGACTGGAAATTGTAGAACAGCCACTCCAATGGATTTGGGATCGCATCCATTCCAGAGTTCCTTCTAAAGGTGCAGCTCGCAACACAGTATCCATGCAACATCGATCCATAAATAAAGAGAAGTCCCCCTCACCCCCACATTGGGTAGATTACCTGTTGTGTCCAACTCTTCATGACCCCATTTGGGGTTTTCTTGGCAAAGATACTGGAGTGGTTTTGCCATTTCCTTCTCATTTTACAGATAAGGAAACTGAGGCAAACAGGGTTGAGTGACTTACCCAAGGTCACACAGCTAGGAAGCATCTGAAGTCACATTTGAACTCAGGTCTTCCTGACTCCAGGCTGGGTGCCCTAGCACCTGTAGCAATCAGGCAATCAACATGCATTGGTTAACTGCCTACTTTGTACCAGGCACTGTGTTACGTACTAGCACCCAAGGCAAAGACAGTACTAAAACAGGCTCTGCCTTCAAGAAGCTTACATTCTATCTAGGGAGGCAGCATGTTCATATAGAAGTATGCATATAATAAATATAGAATAAATATGACGTAGTTTAGGGAGGAGGGCCTGGTCTTGGAAGGTCATCTCATCAGACGAACTCATCTTATAGGTAAGGGAAAGGGACTTACCCAAGGTTACACAGCTAAAAAATAATAGATTCTCTGATTCCAGATGAAAAGACCATAGATCTGATGATGGAAGGGACCTCAGAAGCAATCTCATCCAGCTCCTTCATTTTTCAGATGAGGAAACTGAGTTAAGGGGAGGGAAGTAATTGCCTGATATCAAACAGGTAGTCAGTTTCAGTGGTGGGATTTGAACCCAGATCTTTGGATTCCAGATCCACACACTCTTTCATGCTGCCTATCTAAAAGGAACATTTCTATGGCATTTTAGGATTGATAAAGCACAATGACCTTATAACGTATGTGGTGTGTCATCTCTCCTTTGGACAGATGATGAATGGAGTCTATGAGAGAAGAAATACCTCACTTGGGGTCACGCAGCTAATGAGTCCTGAAGTCAGGGCTCAAACTCCGGCTATCGGTCTTCAAGGCAAGAACTGTCTCCCTAAGGAAGAGTGGAATTCACTATCTGGACTGTTACCAGCCCATGGACTTTTGAATGAGGAAAACCTTTTGTTTCCTTATTATGATGGTTTTTTTCTCCTCTGTCTCTGCTCCCTCAAAATGAGGGTGTCTCTCAGACTATCCACACTGGGTTTTCCTCTAATCATGAATCCTAAGAAGGAATGGTCACTTCCCTTAAAGGTCCCCACATTTCTATCCCCAAGAACCAGCTGGCCAGAATCACATCCAGATTAGAAGTCTCCCTTCTTGCTTCCTCTTAACTTCTAATGCTAATTTTGACTTGAGGAAAAGATCAAAAGAGCCTTCTTAATTAGGCATACTTCCGGTCTTCAAGGATTTGAAGGGTTGTCATGTGAAAGGATGATTAGCCATGTTCCATCTGGCCCCAGAGGGCAGAATCAGGAGCAAGGAATGGAGGTTATAAAGAGACTGACTTCACTTTGATGTCAGGAAAAAAAAAACCAAACAAAAAACCTTTCTATTCATGAGACCTGTCAAAGTTGGAAAGGGCTGTTTTGAAATGTAGCGAGCTCCCCATCACGGGAGGTCTGCTAGCAAAGGCTGGATGGGCACTGGTCAGAACAAGTATGTTGTATCGGGATTTTTTTTTTCCAGATAGAGCTTGGAATGACTGGCCTCTGACGCCCCTTCCAACTCTGAGATTCTGTGACCTGTGGCCCAATGATCTATGGTGCTATCCATTTTTTTTTCCAGATCCGAGAGGATGTGACTGCTTTATAAAGGTGATCTCTCCTCTCCATATCAAGCCTTATCCTTTGAATAGACACGTGACTTTTCCATTTGACAGCTGGCTCACCTGCTAGCGTCCAAAACGGAACTCATTGTCTTTCACCCCAGACTACCCCTCTTCCCCATTATTGCTATGGAGTGCATGACCATCTTCCTAAACTCCCAGGCTCACAGTCTTCCTCAAGTCTCTCCCACCTAGTCCATCCTCCACTCAGAGATGAGACTGATTTCTCTAAAGTTCAGATCTGACCATATCATTCCTCTAGTCAATATACTCTCTGGCATCTCCAGGATCAGCTACAAATGCCTCTGTTTTGGCATTCGGAGCCCTTACGACCTGCCCCTCTCCTACCTTTCTAGTCTCCTCTTACTTCATCCACACTTACTCTGATCCATACTGGCCTCCTTTGCCATTCCTTGCACAAGAGAATCCATCTCCCAAATCTGTACCTCTTTCCCGGCTGTCCGCCACGCCTGGCGTTCTCTCCCTCCTCATCTCCACCTCTCAGCTTCCTTAAAGTCCAGCCTTCTTCAAGAAGCCTCTCCTGGTCCTCCTTACTCATAGTTCTTTCTTTCTGAGATTAATTCCATTCCATCCTCTCTATCTTATTGATACACAGTTGTTTGCATAGCACGTCTCCCCTCTTTAGATTTTAGAAAAACTGGGTTTTTTGCCTTTTTTTTGCATCTCCGGTACTTTGCCCAGTGCCTAGCACGTAGGTATTTAATAAATACTTGATTTGAAGAGACAAGGCAGGAGGCCTTTAAAATAACTTGTAGCCCAATGAATTGTCAAGGTAAGTATTAATAAACTACCTTGTGACGGCCCAAGATACAGAGAATGCTTGACAGAAAAATGAACTCAAAACCCTTTTCAGCTCTTGTTGGCCAGATATCCGCATGAAATCAATCAAGCATGTACTGAATGCCCACTTTGGGTGAAGCTCTGTGCTAGTTTCTGGAAACACAAACAGTTCAATACAGTAATCTCTTCTCACAAGGTGCTTCTGTACTAAGGGGAAAGACAGACAAGAAGGACATGTAGGATTATATGCAGGATACCCATGAAGCAGCTGGGGGCCAGGAAAAGCTTCATGGAGAACTAGTCAGGTTTTGAAGAAATAGAGGGGATTTTATGTTGCAGAAGTGAGGACGGTGTGCATTCTAGGCATGGTCTGGGGGTAGGGAGACACAGAATTGGGAAATGAAGCATTAGATGTGTGTAGTGTGGTCAGAAAGATCATTCGAGGCAAGGCTGTGGGGGCTTGGAAAGCTAAACAGAAGCATTAATATTTTATCCTAGAGGTACTTGGGAGCCATTGGAGTTGATGGAGGGGGGTCACGTGGTCTGATTCGTGTTTAAGGACAATGACTTTGGCAGCTTTCTAAAGGATGACTTGAAGTGAGGGAGAGATGAGGCAGGAAGACCAATCAGGGAACCTTTGCAATGATCCAGGAGAAAGGACCTGAAATAAGGTGGGGGCTGTGGCAGTAGAGAAAGGGAGTATGAGAGAAGTTAGGGAGGTCAAAGTACCAAGATTTAGCAATTGATTGGATGTGGGGAACACCAGAGTGAGGAGGTGAGGTAACAAAACTGGGAGGAATAGGGAAGTTTGGATGTTGAGGGGGGCTGGCTAGTGGGAGAAGAGACAGTGACCTTGCCCTCTGGATTCACTCACCTGTGTGGGAGAATGGAAAACTTGGGAACCTCTTAGCTATTTGATTGAAATTAGATCCTTATATAAAAGAGACTAAATCTGGAGATGAAGCAATGAATGCTCATTTAGGAATTAAAGTTAGGTCTCCAGTAGAGATCCAAACCTAGTATCTGGAAGTTTAAAACAAAAGACAAGCCTTGAGGAGACCAGCTACTTAGTCAGAAGTTCCCTAGCTCTTTATTCTAAAGAGCTTGGGATCTTGGGCCAAGACTTTTCTCTGGAAGATGAGAAGTCTCCTGGTAAGACTGTGAAGGAGTAAGATAATCTGTTCTACAAGGGAACAGAAGAAGAAGAAAGCCATGAAGAGTTTTTTAAGAGTCCCCCGCTCAGTAAGCTCCTGGGGCTCCCTATTACCTCAAGGATCAAATATAAAATCTTCTGCTTAGCTTTCAAAGTCCTTCACAACCTGGCTCCCTCCTACTTTTCCAGGCTCCTTACACTTTAATCTCCTCCACAATCTATAATCCAGCCACACTGGCCTTCAGGCTGTTCCTTCAACATGACATGTCATTGCAAGCAATAAACATTTAGTAAGTGATCAACTTAATGGCCAGAGCCAGCCAATCCATCCATCAATCAATAGTTATTTAAGTTCTTACTATGTGTCAGGCACTGTGCCAAGCACTGGGGATACAAAAGGAGGGGAAAGATAGCTCCTGCCCTGATGCTCTCACAAAAACCTGGAAAGACTTACATGAGCTGATGCAAAGTGAAATGAGCAGAACCAGGAAGACATTGTACACAGTAACAGCAGTATTGTATGATGATCAACTGTCAATGACTTGGCTATTCTTAGCAATGCAATGATCTCAAACAATTCTGAAGGATTTATGATTAAAAATGCTATCCATCTCCAGAGAAAGAACTGATGGAGTTTGAATGCTGATCAAAGCAGACTTTTTCTTTATTTTTCTTGTGGTTTTTTTTTTGGCTGTATTTTCTTTCACAACATGACTAACATGGAAATTAAAAAAAGGTAGGTCCTGCCTTCAAGGAGCTTACAATCTAATGGGGGAGACATCATGCAGAATAGATTGGGAATAGTTCACAGAGGAAAGGCACTGGTGTTAAGAGAGCTTGGTTGGGAAAGAAGAAGATGGGGTTTTGGCTGGGATTTAAAGGAAACCAGGGAGGTCAACAGCAGAGTTGAGGAGAAGGAGTGTTTCAGGCATGGGGGACAATCAGAAAATGCCAGGAGCAGAAAGATGGAGTGACTTGTTCTGGAAATGCCAGGAGGCCAGTCAGTGTCACTGGAATGAAGAGTATGTGTCGAGGATTGAGATGTGGGAAGACTGGAAAGGTGGGAGGGGGCAGGTTAGGACAGACTTGGAATGCTGCTGTTCTCCTCACTGGCCAGCCCCCATGCCTGGCAGGCTCGCCCTCCTCCCCCTGCCTGCTGGCTCCCTTGGTTTCCTTCCAGACCCAGATCAATTCCAGCTTCTGCCAGAGGCCTCCCCTGGTCCTTCCTGCCCCCCCCCCCCCCGCCATGCCATCGCCTTGAGATCACCTTCCTTTTTCACCAGATGTTTCCTGTATGTACTAGACATTTATGCATCGTCTCCTTCGTTAGAATGGGAGCTTCTTGAGGGCAAGCATTGTGTTTTTGCCTTTCTTGGAGTCCCCCAGTGCTTAGCACAGAGCCTGGCACACAATAAACATTTGATAAATTCCTGTTGACTGGCAAGGGGAGACAGGAGGAAGAGGACGATGGGGCCCCTACGCCTGGCATACCACTCCCTTCTCCTCTACCTTAGCCACTCGGCTTCAGTTGTCCTGGCGATCCCCATCCACATGCAGCTGCACCCTCTGAACCAAAGACGATGCCCTGGTGGATTTAACCCTTTCTGCTCTAGAATGACTGGCTCTGCAATTAGAGGTCCTGGGTTCAAATCCTACCTCCGATGCTTATTACTTGAGCCTCAGTTTCCTCATCTGTAAAATGAGGGGGCTAGACCAGATGGCTTCACAGGTCTCTTCTAGCATTAGAGCTAGGATTCTATATTCCCACCCTGGTGACTACGCTGTCCTGAACAGTGAGTGTGTAACATGGTCCACTCTATCTACCTAGCCCCAGACACGCTTCCCATTTCACCTTCTGTCTTCTGGCCCCATCACCTCACAGGCATCCTATTTCTGCTCTGAAACTCCAATCAAATCAATACTGCCTGCTTCTGTCGATCAACTTCCCTGCTGACTCCACTCACCATCCTTGTGACTTCCCAAACCAAAACCCTCCTCTCTGGCCAACACTCCCCTAGATTCTTTCTTTCTTCTTATTTGAATATGTAGTCCTTGAGGACAAGACCTGTGTATTAAAATTGTACCTTGTCCTGGCCCTCCTGGTCCCCCTCAGCCACCTCCTTCAGTGTAATAAGCTTTCTGAGGAATCAGTCAAGGGATACAATTTACAAATTGTATCATATATTAACTAAAATTCACATCCTGGTAATACATGCTGAATCAGCAGAAGCCTCATAGGTCTGCTTGTCAAAGCGTGGGTCCTGTGATATGTAAAGCCCAGACAAAATCCAGACCTCCACAGCTCCAGGCCAGCAGAATGGCAAAAACAAATGTGCTGATGACTTTGGGGTAAGAAATTTGAGGTGTTACTGACAACTTGGAGATGATTTGGAAATGTTAATGAACTAACCCCAAGGTGGCCTAGATGGGAGTTGGCCTATTTCCTTCCTCCTAAAGAAAACCCTATAGAAATCCGACCTTAAACACCTGCCTTCCCCTGCTTCCACCCCGCCCCCCCCCCCAGAAGTCTTCCATCTTCTTTAATTCTCTGCTGCCTGGTGCTCCCAACACTAATCCTTGGTTATGGGAATGATAGTCTCTGCCTCTTCCCTGCCCATCGTCTTCCTCACACTGCCTTCCTTCACCATCCCATTCGATGTCCCCAGGAGGCTGTCTGCCTCTGCATCCCTGCCAATCCAAGTCTTTACTATTGAGTACCCAATTGCCCCATTTCATAAATTATCGATTCAACCTGTCTAGCTATTGTACGCGTATCCTGACCCTTCCCACGTTAAGTAGCACATAGTAAGAATTTAACAGATGCTCTTTTATTCATTGATTAGAGCTAAGGGGATCTGTGGGACCAGTACAGAAAAAAAAAATGGAATGGAAATGAATAGGCAAAGAGACATTATCTCTGTTTTTTCTCTGCGTGTTCAGTACTCCCATCAACTCTGTGAATTCAATTATTTTCCACTCTACTGAGGCAAACAAAGTTAAGCGACTTATCCAGACTTACACATCTAGTAAGCGTCTAGGGCCATATTTGAACTCAGGTCTTCCTGACTTTAAGTCCAACATTCTAGCTACCGTGCCACCTCACTGATCCTAATTTATTTCAGCTACCACTGGGCTGGGGTCTTGAACGTGACTCTCAATGGTTGTTCCTCACTCCTTGGGACATTCATGTTGACTGCAAACCTGACCTCTGGAACACCTGGATGCCAAAGAGCCCTCTGAACCTTTCAGACTCACAAGGTTGGACGATGTACCCCCGTCCTTGGCCATCATGAGCACAGGACACATCAAATTTTCTCAAGAGCACTCAAACAAAGAGGAAGTGGCTTTTTTGAATTGATTCCACAGTCAATCAAAAAGCCTCCCTTTCAACAGGTCACTTGCAGGCTGGAACCAGTTATAGAATGTCCATGTATGCTCCAGGGTCTCCAAAGCATTTCCATCCTAGAACATTGTGGGGTCTCCCAGAAGCAAGCTCCTTGCCCTCTTCTGGGGGAGAGCTGAATCGGCCAAGCAAGCTGAGAAGTCCGTGCGCGTATCAGACCCTGGTTAGAAGAGGTTCATAGTTTAGAGCTGGCAGAGATCTGGTCCAGCCTCCTCCTGTTACAGATGAGGAACTGAGCCCAAGAGGAGTTAAATTACTTGCCCAGGGTCACCGAGCTAGAAGTGTCTGAGGTGAGATTTGTTACCATTGGACACACCCCCTGTAGCCAATCAATTGCTAAATCTAATCCATCCCCAACATCTCTTGCACGCTTAGCTTTGCTTCTGCTCTTTGCCCCTCCCCACTTGGTGACTGTCCCCTAGTTGGGCTCTCTGTCCCCACTCTCTCCTGATTCTTCTTCTTCCTTCACGCAGCTGTCAAAAGAATCTCCCTAAACCTCCCTGACCTTGTAGCTCTTCTGTATTAGGTTCTCCTGTGGGTTCTTTTCCCTCTCAGATAAAACACACAATTCGCAGCATGATTTTTAAAGCCCTCCACTGGCTTTATGGTCATTTCTGATTTCTGGCTTATTTCCTTCCTATGACTGTCCCACACAGTCTCTGTTCCACTCCTTTTTGTTTCCCCATATTGGCAGTCCATCTGCTACCCAAAGCTGCTGCCCATGCCAGGAATAAGTGCCCTCCTTACCTCGGTCTCTCAGAAATTGGAATGTCCTTCAAGGCTCAATTTAAGGGTCACCCTTGGCCAGTCTCTCCAGTTGTCTGTGCTTTCTCCCTTTTAAAATTACTTTGCATTTACTGATATGTTTATGTGTATTCCAAATCCCTTGTAAGTTTCTTGGGGGCAGGATTTGGTTTTGTGGTTTTTGGGTTTGTTTTTTTTTTTCATTTTGTCTTTAGTAGATAGAATGCTGGACTTAGACTCAGGAAACCCTAAATTTGGCCTCAGACGCTTATTAACTGTGTGACCTCTCTCTGCCTCAGTTTCCTCTTTTGTAAAACGGGAATAATAATTGCCTACCTCACTGTTTTGTTGTGAGGATCAAGTGAGATAGTATTTGTACAATGCTTAGTAAACCTTTTAAGAACCATGTCACTGATAGTCATTATTTAGCAGTGACCTATTGCATAGAGCACTGGACTTAAGAGTCAGGAAGACCTGAGTTCAAATCTGGCCTCAGATACTTACTAGCTTTGTGACTCTGGGCAAGTCACTTAACCACTCTGAGACTCACTTTACCCATATGTAAAATAGGGATGAAAATAGCACCTATCTCCCAGGATTGTTGTGAGGATCGGATGAGATACCACACATAAGGTGCTTTGCCAACCTTAAAGTGCTATATAAATGCCAATATAAACATAATATGTGTTTTATATATAATGTAATAAATATAAATACTAATAAAGCACCATACATGCTAATAAATGATGTTATTATGGGCAGTTAGGTGGCCCAGTGCACAGAGCACCAGGCCTGGAGTCAGGAAGACTCATCTTCCTGAGTTCAAATCTGCCCTCAGATACTTATTACCTGTGTGACCCTGGGTAAGTCCCTTTACCCTATTGGTCTCAGTTTCCTCATCTGTAAAGTGAGCTGGAGAAGAAAATTTCAAACTACTCCAGTACCTCTGTCAAGAAAACCCCAAACGGGGCAGCTAGGAAGGGCAATGGATAAAGCAGCAGCCCTGGAGTCAGGAGGATCCGAGTTCAAATCTGGCCTCAGACACATAATACTTACTAGCTGTGTGACCCTGGGCAAGTCACTTAACCCCATCGCCTAGCCAAAAAGAAAAAAGAAAAAAGAAAAGAAAACCCCAAATAGGGTCACAAAGAGTCAGGCATGACTGAACAACAACAATGAAAAGTATTATTATTAATATATCCCCATCATTATCAATAATCTCTATATATTGTTAATATATCCCCATCATCCCCAGTGCCTTGCACATAGCAGGCATTTAATAATGTTTGTTGAATTTAATTAGATTGAATTAAGCAACTGGATTTCTTCTGGTGACTTGTATGTTTATGTTTCATCTGCTAAATAAATTTAGCCTCGGCCCCAAATGGGGACAGGGATTCTAGAGTCTGGGAAAAGTTGAACAAGTTATCTGGAGCTCTGTAGCGACATGAAATGAGTTGGGCAGATCTCATTAGACAGGGATTTCATTCTGGGTGCTTGTGTTCCCTACTTGCCTTAATGATCATTTCATTACCCTTCAAAAAGTAGCAGAAGCCACAAAGGACAATTGCTATTCTGAACCTGATTCCAATTACAAGGAGGAAATAGTTGCTGAAATAGAAGCAACAGGGACTCTGGTGGCAAGGGCCGACTGATTCCATCACAGAGCTTTGGAGTAAGGAAGGAGAAGAAAGTCAGACGTCATCTGGCATGTCCCCTAGACTGGGGGAGATCTTATTTCAAAGGGGCAGAGAAAAGACAGGTAGGAGCCAGGGACCTCATAATTTTCAGAGGAAGTTGGCCAAAAAGAAAGTTCACAAGAATTAAATTTTAAAACAGTCTTAAAAATTATATCAATGAAGAGGGGAAAGGGAGGCTGACAGAGACTTATTTAAAAGAGGGTCGCCAAAGCAAGCACTAAAGGAAGTAATGATGCGTACATATACGAGCAGAGTGTAACAATGATGTCAGGAGCACTGACGTCCATGACGACCTGAGGCTTGAAATTAATTCTAATTGTGTTCAGATAGTTCCTCTGTGTGTCTTGGCAGGTAGACTCCCAAGGATTTTATCTGTCTGCAGTTGTTTTAAATGGAATTTTTTTTCTCTCTTCCTGCTGGGTTTGGTTGGTCATAAATAGAAATGCTGATGATTTATGTGGATTTATTTTACATCCTGTAACTTTGCTAAAGGTTTTAATTATTTCTACGAGTTTTTTGGCTGACTTTAGGCATACCATGTAGGTACACTCTCTTATCATCTGCAGAAAGCGATAGCTTTGTTTCCTTATTGCCTATTCTTTATGCCTTCAATTTCTTTTTCTTGCCTTACTGCTGTAGTTAGCATTTCTAGCACAATATTGAATAATAGTGTGGATTATGGACAATAATGGACATCCTTGGCCCTGATCTCATTGCAAAGGCTTCTAGCTCACCCCCTTAACGGATAACGCTTGTAGTCTTAGAGAGATACCTCTTGTCACTTTACGGAAAGCTATACTTATTCCTGTTCTTTCTAGTATTTTCAATAGGAATGAATGTTTTATTTTGTCAAAAGTTTTTTCTGCATCTATTGATATAATCACTATTGGCTTTTTTTTTTTGTTACTGATATGGTCAAGCATGTTGATAGTTTTCCTAATATTGAACTAGCCCTGCATTCCTAGTATAAATCCAATCTGGTCATAGTGTATGGTCTTTGTGATACAATGCTGTAATCTCCTTTTTTTTTATTTTATTTTATTTAAAATTTTTGCATCAATATACATTAGGGAAATTGATCGATAGTTTTCTTTCACAGTCTTTGCTCCTCCCAGTTCAGCATCATATTTGTGTCATAAAAGGAAGTTGGTAGGACTCCTTCTTTGCCTGTTTTTCCAAATAATTTATATAGTATTGGAATGAATTGTTCTTAAATGTGAAATAGAATTCACTTGTGAATCCATCTGGTCCACGGAATTTTTTCTTAGGGAACTCATTGATGGCTTGTTCAATTTCCTTTTCCATGGTAGGTTTATTTAAGTATTCTATTTCCTCTTCTGTTAATCTGGGCAATTTATATTTTTATAAATATTCATCCATTTAGACTAGATTGTTAGATTTATTGGTATATAGTTAGGCAAAATAACTTCTAATAATTACTTTAATTTCATCTTCATTGATGAAATCACTCTTTTTATTTTTGAGACTGATAATTTGGTTTTCTTCTTTTATTTAAAATCAAATTAACCAATGATTTATCGATTTTATTGGGGTTACCTCCCCCCCATAAAACCAGCTCCTGGTTTTATTTATTAGTGAATGGAATTTTTACTTTCAATTTTATCAATCTCTCTTCTGATTTTCAGGATATCTATTTTGATGTTTAATTGGGCATTTTTAATGTGTTCTTTTTCTAGTTTTTTTTTATTGTAGGCCAATTTGTTGATCTACTCTTTTTCTCTTTTATTGATATAAGCATTTAGATACATAAATGTTTGCCTTAGCATTGCTTTGGCTGCATCCCACAAATTTTGGTATGTTATCTCTGTGCTGCAATGATCTTTGATGAAATTATTGATTATTTCTATGATTTGTTCGTTGATTCACTCTTTCTTTAGGATCAGATTATTTAGTTTCCAATTAATTTTTAATCTATGCTTCAAAGGCCCATTATGGAATGTAATTTTTATTATATTATGGTCCCAAAAAGGTAAATTTAATATTTCTGCTTTTTTTGTATTTGTGTGGGAGGTTTTTATTCTTTAATACAGAATCAGTTTTTGTGAAGGTGCCATGTATAGCTGAGAAAAAGGTATACTTCTTTCCATTCTCATTCATTATTCTCTGGAGGTCTATCATACCTAAGTTTTCTAAAATTCCATTCATCAATATGTTTTGCGTGATTGCACATGTATAACCTATATCAAACTGCTTACTCTCTTAGGGAGGGGGAAGGAAAAGAAGGGAAGGAGAGAATTTGAAACTCAAGATTTTTTTAAAACGAATGTTAAAAATTATTTTTTACATATAATTGAAAAAAATAAAATAGTGCTTAATAAATAAAGAAATAAAATTCTATTAATCTCAACCTCTTTCTTATTTACAGGTGTACCACATTTTATTGCACTTTGCAGATATTATATATATATTTTTTTTATAAATTGGAGGTTTGTGGTAATCCTGCACCAAGCAAGCCTATTGGTACCATTTTTCTCAGCATATGCTCACATCATGTCTCTGTGTCACATTTTGGTAATTCTCACAGTATTTCAAACTTTTTCATCACATCTGTTGTAGTGATCTGTGATCAGTGATCTTTGATGTTACTATCGTAATTGTTTTGAGGCACCACTGTGTATCTCCCTCTCTCATTCTCTTTTATTTATCCTTCTCTCTTTTTTTCACCCTGACTCCTCTTCAAAAGTCTGTTTTGCTCCTTTCTACTGCCTCTCTTAATCCATCTTCCCTCTTATCCCCACTCCCTCTCCTTGCAGCCCCTTTCTTTTCTCCTTCCCTATTTGGTAACATGAATTTCTATACCCAAATGTATGTACACATAATCTTTGAACCACTTCGGGTGAGGGTGAGTTTCAAGTATTGCATGTGTCCCCCTCTCATTTCCTTCTCCATTGTAAAAACTCTTTTTTGTGAGGCCTTTTTATGTGACGTTATTTTCCCCATTTTTCCTATGGCTAAGTGCACTCCTTCTAATTGCCCTAATGATGATAAAGTTCTTGGGGGGTTACATGTATCATCTTCCCATTTAGGAATGTAAATAGTCTAACTTTATTAAGTTCCTAATGATCTTTTTCACTCATGTTGACCTTTTTATGCTTCTCAGTTCTTGAGTTTGTCAAATTTTCTATTCAGTTTTTTTTTCCTTCAATCAGGGATGCTTGGAAGTCCTCTATTTCATTAGATATCCATTTTTCCTCTTGTAGGATTATACACAGTTTTGCTGGGTAAGTTAATCTTGGTCTCAATACTAGGTCCTTTGCCTTCTAGAATATCATATTCTAGCTCTCTACTTCTTTATCGTGGTAGCTGCTAAACTTTGTGTGACTGCAGCTGAATTTGTATTTGGATTGTTTCTTTCTGGATGCTTGCAATATTTTCTCCTTGACCCGGGAGCTCTGGAATTTGGCTATGATATTCCTAGGAGTTTTCATTTTGGGCTTTCTTTCAAGTGGTGGATTCTTTTGATTTTTACTTTTTCCTTGATTTTACTTTTTTGATTTTTACTTCTTTTCCTATCTGGGCAATTTTCCTTTGTAATTTCTTGAACTATTATGTCTAGGCTCTTTTTTTTTTTTAATCATGGCTTTCAGAGAGTCCAATAATTCTTAAATTATGTCTCCTCCATTTTTTCCTATTTCATATTTTCTCTCTTTTCAGTCTTTTGACTTTGTTTTATTGTTTCTTGATGATTCATGAAGTCATTAGTTTCCACTTGACCAATTGTAATTTTTAAGGAATTATTTTCTTCAGTGAGGTTTTATATTTCTTTTGCCTTTGGGTTGTTTCTGATTTTTAAGGAGTTATTTGTATTTTTTTATATATATCTCTTTGGTACCATTTGACCAATTTTGACTTTTTTGTCTTTTTTTCTTTTTGATGAGGCAATTGGGGTTAAGTGACTTGCGCAGGGTCACACAGCTAGTAAGTGTAAAGTGTCTGAGACTGGATTTTGAACTCAGGTCCTCCTGACTTCAAGGCCAGAGCTCTATCCACTGCACCACCTGGCTGCCCCTAAAGTTCAGAGGCAGGAGTCATAATAGCTGCTTATTTCTTTTTTTGGCTAAGTAATGGGGTTAAATGAGTTGCCCAAGGTCACACAGGTAGTGTCTGAGGCCAGATTTGAACTCAGGTCCTCCTAACTCCAAGGCTGGTGCTCTATCCACTGCACCACTTAGCTGCCCCCAAAACCGAGCTTGCCTGTAAGAACAATTAGAATTCTTTTAAAAAATGATATGTTTTTGCTTTTGTTTTTGTTTTTGTTTTTTTTTTTTTGGCTAGGCAATGAGGTTAAGTGACTGGCCTAGGGTAACACAGCTAGTGAGTGTTATGTGTCTGAGTTCCAATTTTGATTTTTAAGGAGTTTTCTCCTGCAGTATTTTTGGTGCCTCTTTTACAAAGTTGTTAATTCTCTTTTCATAATTTTCTTGTATTGCTCTTATTTCTTTCCCCAATTTTTCCTTTACAGCTCCTATTCGATTTTTTAAAATCATTTCCCCTTCTTTTAAAAGAGCTTTTTAAAGCCCTTCTAGGAATTCTTGTTAGGTTTGTGTCCAATCTGCATTTTTCTTTGAGGCTTTGCTTATGGATGTTTTCCAGTCATTGTCTTCTGAGTTTGTGACTTAGCTTCCCTGTCACTATAGTAGCTTTTTTTGGTTTTGTTCTTTTGTTGTATGTTTCATTTTTCCAGAATATTTCTTGACTTTGGACTTTATATTAGAGTTGGGCTGTGTTCATTTCTGGGTGTGGGGCTGGGAATGTCTAATCTGGTCGTCTTATTTTTATGCCCTGCTGGTCTGTTTGTTTTTTGGTTTTTGGTTTTTTGTTTTTTGTTTTCAGCTAAGACTAGAGGCTTATAAGTTTTCCATGCTTCCAAAATGGTGTAATCTGGAAAGAGATCTAGTCACTGGCTTCCTGGTCCTTACCCATGTAAAGCCCCTGTTCCCTCATGCCTACAGCTCTTATCTCCCCAGGAACTGCCACCCCAGCTGGGGAATGAACAATGGAATTGCCAAATGGCACCCAGTCCTGTGTCCAGTGCTAGCAGCAGTCATACTGGGTACTCAATTCCCTTATCATCCCTGAGCACTGAGCTGCTACTGCTGCTCTGTGCCTCTGCTGCAGCCACCTCCTAGACCATGCTTCTGGCCAGCTCCCATCCCAGTGTCTGAAGACCTCTCTTTCTGCCTTCCCAAGCTGCCCTGGGCTGAACAGTGACTCACTGTGTCTTTTTCCTGGTCATCCCACTTAGAATTCTGTTTGGCATGCTTTTTTAAGTTGTTTAGACGGCTATGTTAGGAGAGCTTGGCAAAAATGCTCACTTTGGAGCAGAACCAAGAGAACGTTGTACACAATAACAGCCATGTTGTGCGATGACTAATGACAAATTTAACCCTTCCCAGCAATACAAGGATCTAAGACATCTCCAAAGGCCTTGTGACAGAAAATGCCATCCACATCCAAAGAAAGAACTATGGAGTTTGAATCGCTATTTTTTTTTTCTCTTCTGTTGAGTTTTGTTTCCTCTTTCTGGTGGTTCCTCCTATTGGTTCTAATTTTTTACTTACAACATCATTAAAGTGAAAATATGTTAATAGGAATGTATACGTATAGCTTATATCAGATTGTGCATCGTCTTGGAGAGGGAGGTGGGGAAGGAGTGGGAGAAAAATTTTAAACTCAAAAGCATATGGAAGTGATTGTTGATAAATCAAAATAAATTCATAAAAAATACTCACTTTACTCCCTCATATTGGCTCCATCTCAAAATTAATTCTAAAGAAAACAAAATAGGTGTTGTTTTATTTTGTTTATTAAAATCAATAGAAAGATTACCTCAAAGCCAGAAAGACTAAGTTCAAATCCCGAGTCTGACACACACTGGCTATGTGGTTCTAGTCAAGTCATTAAACCTCCCAATGCTCTTGTGTCTAGAGTCTGGACAACTCTAAGATTCTAAGTTGTAGAGAAGGTGTCAGCCTGCTTTGGTAGAGGGAGCTTCCTTGTGAGCGAGTTCTCTATACCAATAAAACCACAGGTTCAGTCCCTATCCCATCTTGATTTGGAAAAGAAGATCTAAGAAGAAACAGGACCTCCCTCGAGGACGATGATAATGAACAGTGGGGAGAAGGCAGAACTACTCAAATTTAATTTCCATCTATTTCTTCTTTCCTTTCCTTAAGTTAGCCAGAAGACATTTATTAAACACCTACTATGTGCCCCAGCACTGGGCTGGAGACTGAGGATACAAAGATAAAACTGAAAGGAAAATAATTTTTGGATATAGAAAGATAGAACAAAAAAGAGTTAGCTGGGAGTAAGAATCAAGGAAAGTGAGAAGTTGGTCAAGCAACATCTAGATGTCTTCAAATAGTTCAAATCACGAAGTCTAAACTAACCTGGAGCTGGCTGGTGTCATTGCTAAGCTAATGTCAATAAGCTCTGAAAAGTCTTGGAGGATGGGAAAGGAGCCACAAAACTGGAGAATATGGGGGAGCAGCTAGGTGTTACAGTGGATAGAGCACCGGCCCTAGAGTCAGGAGGACCTGAGTTCAAATCCAGCCTCAGACCAAACACTTGATACTTCCTAGCTGTGTGACTCTGGGCAAGTCACTTAACCCCAATTGCCGCACTAAAAAAAAAACAAACAAAAACTGGAGAATATTGCCACAATTTTCAGAAAAAGAATAGAATATGCAAATTACAGATGAGCTAACTTGGCCTTGATTCCCACCAGATTCTAGCACACATTTGTTGTACTTGGGAGCTGTGTGTGCGCTGGTTGTTAACTCATCCCTTGGGCGCTGTGATAGTGGAAGAATCCCAAATTAGCTTTGGGCTGCCTTTCTTTAAGCCAATAGAAAGTCAGTGTGTCACTAAATTAATTATCTAGAGAGGGAATATAATATTTGAGATGTTTATTAGATGGGGCTATCAATCAAGCAGTCTTGCTAGAAAGAGCTGAGTCCTCTGGCACTGAATGGCTGGGCAAATTAGTACCTATACTTGTCAGGTTTTGAATTTAGACCACACCTTAGACTAGGAGATGATGAACATATATATGTATATAAATATATATATGTGTATATATATATAAAATATATAATGTATATGACTGTGTTTATGTGTATGCATGTTTAAAATGTATATATATAAACATATATATATGTTTATATGTGTATGGATACATTTACACACAATGTTAATTTTAAAGCAGATAATCTATTGTTCTGGACCCCCCATCCTGTGTTTGGGATTGACTTTCTAAGTCACAACCTCCTACTTTCACAGTACTCATTTGACTTGCTGTGACCATATAGTTTTAAAGAGTATAAAAATACAAGGAAAATTTTTAAGCACTCCCATATGGAGCCCTTTGCCCAACCATCTCCTATAGTCTTTCTGACTTATCTCCCTGCTCTTGAGTGCCTGGGGAAAGGTCCCAAAGAACCCATACCCACAGATCATGGAGAAAGAATAAGAAACAATATGTGGGAGGAGGGAGTTATGTATGAGTATAGGGTCCCAACTCTGGCTCTCCAAGTTATAGGGAAAGCAAAGGTAACCCAGAGAATGGGGTGACTCATCACCACCAGCCTTCATGGCAGCTCACAGTCTCTGGCACTGAGTCTTCTCTGGCTTCAGTCCCCACTTCTGTCCCCAAACTGATTACTTCCTTTGCACTGGTTTCACCACTGGCCTGGGACAGGTACAGGCTCAGGCCATGGCCTCTGGCCCCATCCACAGATAAATTAGGGCCACTCTCTGTAGCACTTGGAGTGAAGCCTCTGTAGGAATTTGAGACTTTTTAAAAGTTATAGGGAATTTATATCTATATATATATATGTGACTTCTATATATATATGTGACCTATAACTTTTAAGGGAATATATAAAAACACAAGAGCATTGGGAGGTTTAATGACTTGACCAGAACCACATAGCCAGTGTGTGTCAGACTCGGGATTTGAACTTAGTCTTTCTGGCTTTGAGGTAATCTTTCTAATGAAGACCCTTGGTCAGTTTCTCCTGCCCACTTCATTTCTTAAATCTGGCAGCAAATGTCTCCCCAGATGAGCAATTATGTAGTAAACCAGCGTCTACACCAGAGGAAAAGAGGAGAAAGCTCACACATGATGCTTAGGTGTCCTCAAAAGGGACTTACTGGGGTACATTCCCTGCAGTGTGCTGGAGATGGGAGAGGATACTGCAGTCCTCCAAATCTGTCCGGAAGGGGAATGTGGCAGATCTGCTAAAGATGGCTTCCCAGCTTGCCCTTTTTGGGTAGAAAAATCTCCTCTCTCATGTTAGAGCTGCTTTCTCCTTTTCACGGGTACCAGGACAGTGATTGATGGGGAGGAAGATGTTACCTATTCCTTCCACCTTCGAATCCATACCCTGGCATCTTTGAATGAAGTAATTAGTAGAGAATGATAAGAGTATGGGAGTGAAACCTTATCCATTTTACTCAAGGTCAATTTTTTTTTTCCCCAAGACCCTGACCCAGATAACTACAGTCATAGGTGCTTGAAAGGGCTGACAGGTGTGACTGTTGAGTCACTGATATTTGAAAGGTCATAGAAAACAGGAGAGGCACCAGATGATTGGAGATTGGGACGCAATGTCCTAATTTTCAAAAAAAGAGAAGTAACAGAGTCTATAAACTATAGGTCACTGAGTTTGACCTCAAATACTGGGAAAATCCTCCAGTGGCTCGTTATTTCATGAAGAACATCTTATTCCAAACTAATCTCATTTCCTTCCTTGAGAAGTTCACTAAACTAGTAGATGAAGGGGACTTTGCACATATAATTTAACTAGATTTTAGCAAAGCTTTTGATAAAGTATCTCATACTCTTCTCATAGAGAAGATGGAGAGATGTGGGTTAGATGATAAGATCGATTCAGAAATGGTTGAATATCTGGACTCAAAGTGTACTTGTTAATGGTTCAATGTCAGTGTGATAGGAGATCTCCAACGAGAAATGAGGGAGAAAGGAAGGAGAGGAAAAAGCATTTATCAAGCATTAAGAGAGCATTTATTAAGCACCTACTATGTGCCAGGCACTATGCTAAACCCTTTACAAGTTATTATCTTATTTGATCCTCACAAAAACTCTGGGTAATAGTTGTTATTATTATCCCCATTTTACAGTTGAGGAAACTGAGGCAGACAACAGTTAAGTGACTTGCCCAGGGTCACACAGCTAAATATCTGAAGCCAAATTTGAACTCAAGTCTTCCAGACTCTAGGCTCTTCTTGTGTCACCTAGCTGGAAATCTAGAGCCAGCGTGGAAGCTGTCAAGGAACCTACCAAGCTGTCCTGGTAGTAGCCTTAATGGAAATCGTGGATGATGCTCAAAAGTTAGTTCCCTGCTAGCTGTGTGACCCTGGGCAAGTCACTTGACCCCATTGCCTAGCCCCCCCCCCCAAAAAAAGTTAGGTCCCTCCTCCATGGTGATCATACTCAGATGATATGTTTCGAGCTACTGTGAGGTGTAGACTCCTTCCCAGGCTGGTGTACCACCCACGGGTATTATTACTGTGGTTCAGTATTTGTGTACCGGTCTTGCAGAGACAAGCAGCTGAAAAAAAAAATAGGTTAAAACAATAATACCAACCAGACCCAGGAACACAACTGGCAGTGGAAATCAGGTTCAAATGACCCCTTGATTGGCAGGTGATGGCCGCAGCACAAGCCTCTGGAACAAGGGTTCTTCACTGGTTCTAGTCATGTTCACTTCACTGTCTGCCTTGGTCCATCTGAGGAAACCTGTGGGCTCCTCAGAATAATATCTTTAAGGACATAAAATAAAAGAAACAGGATTACAAAGGAAGCCAATTATGCTGAAATACAGTATCAACATATTAAAATCTAGCTCACAGACCCCCAGGTGGAGAATATCTATTCTAAATGGTCTGAGATAAAGGAGATGTAGGTGCAGTCAAGGGAAGCCTGCCTTTATGGGGGAGGGCTCTGAACTTCCAGAACTTTCCAGGTAACTCTCTATTTTCCATAAGCAGCTCTGCTGGGTTTGGGCTCTGGGGACCATTATATCTCAGTGACTGGGACTCCTGTGCGGCTTCCGTTAGATTGTAAACTCCCTGAGGGCAGGGATTATTGTTCTTTTTCTTCTTTGTATCCTCAGCACTGACGGCTAGGTGGCACAGTGGATGGAACTGTTGCAGCCTGAGAGGTTGAGACCCCTCAAAGCCTGGAGTATGGGACGGGGTCATCTGGAATGAATTCACAGACTCAAGCATTCCTTAAGTCAAGGTGGCAAAGATTTATTGTTATGCTTTTCAGCGGGCAAGGATTCTGAAGGAACCTGCAAGAAACTGAGGATAGAGCTAGGGTTTATATGGAAAAGGGCATGAGAAAGGAATGTCAGGGATATCGATTAGGTAATCCAAAGGTCCAGGTGTCTTTGGGAGCTCTGGATGGGAAAGTACAGGGAGTATACCAGACAGGGAGGAAGAAGACAGAGGTATGGATCTTGGGAGTCTGGCAGGAGGAATTGTCCTTGGGCCAGCCAAGGACAAAACTCCTTGGGCTGGGCAAGGCACCCCTCTCCCTCTGTCTTGATGAGAGAATGCTCTGCAACAAGGGAAAGCTTTCTCACAAGACAGGAGCTTACTAAGGAATTGGGAAGCTTCCAGAGACATGATCTGAGGGCTGGGGCCTGAGCAGCCCAGCACTCTCTCACCCGGCTTTGTGTAGCTGCACCAAGAAGAGAGATAAGGGTCTTGTTGGGGCCCATGCATGAGTAATTGCTAGGCACAGTGTCCTTGGGGTGGGGAGTGATTGCCAGAGACAGTGTTTCTGAGACTAGGGAGAAATTGGGGTCCAAGTACAAGCACAAGCACAAGCACCTCATCAGAACTTCTTATCTTCCTGAGTTCAAATCCAGCCTCAGACATTTACTGGCTGCGTGACCCTCGGCAAGTCACTTTACCCTGTTTGCCTCGGTTTCCTCATCTGTAAAATAAGCTGGAGAAGGAAATGGCAAAACACTCCAGTATCTTTGCCATGAAAACCCCAAATGGGGTCGTGAAGAGTCCGACACAACTTAACAACAGCAATTCCCAGCATGGTGCCTGGCACATAATAGGTGCTCAATAAATGTGAATTGAATTTAATTGAAGCTCCAGGAGCAGGAGGAAAATTAAGTCAACAGGGGTTTGTATGTAAAAGTTTGTGGGTGTGAAGGGAGAAATCTACAGGTTTAGAACTTGAAGGGACTACCCATTCCAATACCTTCATTTTATGACTGAGGACACCTGAGGCTCTGAGAGGTAAGTGGGCATGGCTGAAGTCATAGTTCCTCACCTATAAAATGAGGGCCTAGAACTAAATGGCTTCCATGGTCCCAGCAGCTTTATGATCCTATGGGTAAGTAGTAGAGATGGGATTTGAACTCAGCTCCCCCAACTTCAAATTCAGCCCTCTTTGGACTGCACTGTACTGTCTCAGAAGCACTGTCAGTACAATCCAGGGGAAACAATCTCCTCTTCTAGACTAAGGGGAGCAGAGGCCACCCACCAGGGAATGGGTCTGCTTGGGCTCTGCTCTAACTGGGGTGGTTCAATGACGTGTGCCATAAGGGTTTGCCTTGAAAGGCTTGGAGGTGTGGGGGGTCTCTGGGGAAGGACGGGGAGGACTGGAGGAAATTCGTATGCCTGATGTCGGTAATTGACGCGACTGCTAAAATGAGAACTGCTCAAGAGTCTCCCAGCTCAGCTGCTTGTCTGGGCCAGAAGGAGAAGAGTGATGCGGAGGTGGGAGGGTCTGCAGACTCACAGGCCTGTCCAGAAGAATGGGTCCAGAAAGTCACCAGTCAGCACAGACCACTGCAAGTGGGGCAGCTCCCAGGCATGCCGAGGGGGACACTTTTCACAGGCTACAGGCTCTAGAACAGAAAGGATCTCAGAGGCCCATCTAGTGCAGACCCTTTATTTTACAGATGAGGAAACTGAGGCCCAGGTAAGTAATTGGGAAGAACGTGTGATGGGCATAAGCAGGCAACAGGACGTACCCGGTCAATCAAGTGTCCGTCAAGTGCCTACTCTGTGCCAGTCCTGAGCTAG
Organism: Vombatus ursinus; assembly: GCF_900497805.2. Classification (NCBI taxonomy): domain Eukaryota; kingdom Metazoa; phylum Chordata; class Mammalia; order Diprotodontia; family Vombatidae; genus Vombatus; species Vombatus ursinus. The sequence continues at coordinate 23,781,717 of NW_020954546.1, forward strand.
AAGTGGGGCATGGCATGAATGTTCAGGGTCATTGCCAGATGCTGTAAGAAGCTGCCATGGGATACAGACAAAAAGGGACACTGTTGCTTAGTCTCCTTTTGAGAATGTGACACACAGGGGGCAGCTAGGTGGTGCAGTGGATAGAGCACCGGTCTTGAAGTCAGGAGGACCTGAGTTCAAATCCGGCCTCAGACCAAACACTTAACACTTCCTAGCTGTATGACCCTGGGCAAGTCACTTAACCCCAATTGCCTAAACATAAAAAAAAAATTAAAAATTAAGAATGTGACACACAGGGGGCAGCTAGGTGGCACAGTGGATAGAGCACTGGCCCTGGAGTCAGGAGGACCTGAGTTCAAATTCAGCCTCAGATCAAACACTTGACACTTACTAGCTGTGTGATCCTGGGCAAGTCACTTAACCCCATGGGGTTGCCTAAAAAAATTTAAAGAAATTAAAAAAAAAAAAGAGTGTGACATATACCATCAGTAGGTGATGGACATGTGTGTCTCATGATTCCACAGATAATATGTAGATAGATATCTATCTATCTCTGGGTGTAATATATGTACATATATATACTCACACACACATATACACACACAAATATATATGTGTATGTATCCATATATATATATATTTTCCTCTCCTCCTGATATATGTGACCCAGAGAGAGTAACGGTAGCTTACAAAGCAGTTTAGGGGGTTGGTAGACAGGAAAAGATAGGACAAGGTAAGTATTAAAAAATGGAAAAAAATTTACAGAGCAAAGAATGTGTCTTTTAGTATAGCCATTTCCCCAGACCTACCAGAGGAAACTTGTATTTCTAATATCCTGCTGGCCATTTGTAACTGGATGTCCAACCGATAACTCAGAGTCAACATACTCAGAGCTGTAATCAACTCCACATCCCACTTCCAACCTCTCATGAGTCCAGCCAGATCTTCACTCTGACCTCTGTGTATCTGTTAAAAGCAGTGTCATCCTCTCACTTAACTAGGCTCGAAATCTTGACCTCTGCGCCCCTCCTCCCCCATCAGCTGCCAAGTCCTGTGAATTGTTTTTTCACAGTATTTGGCATCATTCTGTAACATTCCATCCTCTGTGTTCCAAGCCTAGCTCAAGGGTTTCATTGTCACAGCCTGGAATATTGGAATATGACAGGTCATCATCCACAGCGTGCCACCTAACTGTGGGAGTACCCCAGAGTTTTGTGCTGGGTCTTTTTTCACTTCTTTTTCTTGGTAATCGCATCAGTTCACATGGGTTTAATTATTTTCTCTATGCTAAGGACCCTAAGCCTATATTCTTGACCCTAGTTGTACCAGCTGCCTACTGGACATTCTGAACCAGAGATCCCATCAACATTTCTGTAACAAAAACTAGCATTTATATAGAGCTTTGAGGTTTACAAAGCACTTCACATATGTCATCCCATTTGATCCTTACGTCCTTTTGAGATGTTTTATTATTTATTAATACTATTTTAATAATTTAATATTAATTACAATGAATAAAATTAGTGTTATAGAATAATATAATCAATACTGTATAATAAAAGAATATAATATATAATACAATTAATATTATATAACAAGATAATGTAATTTATTTAATAATAAATTTGATGATATTTTAATAAACAAAATTGATAATTAGTTAGATTAATAATGTTTATTATCTTCATTTTATTGATGAGGAAAGCTGAGACTGACAGAGGATAAGTGAATTTCTCAAGGTCACGCAGCTAAGAATATGAACAAGTCTTCCTTACACCAAGACTGCTCAGCACCTCTGGTGCAAGGGCTGCTCACCTTTGGTGTCTACCTGTCACCCAACTCTCACCTACAACTCCAAGAAGCTGGAGCATGCGCCAGTCTGGGAAAACCACCTTGGCTAAAGCAGGTTGAGGGTAACCAATAGGTCTCAGACCCTTCAGTGAGTTGGGGGATGTCTGCCCCAAGCGTGTCAAGACGTCCTCTGGTGGAATGGGAGGATGAGAACAATTTCTTCCCACAGCCATGAAGGTGGCACAAGCGGACACTGTGGAGTACTTGTGGTTGTGGTTTGTCCTTCATTCTTGAAGAGGACCATGACATCAGGAAGACGATGCCATGACTTGCAAGTGAATTAGATTGCAGTGAGGAACGGCTATGCAAAGTCACCAGCCTCACTTTCTCCTGCAGGGCCATCTGGGTCCAGTGGCCAGATATCTATCAGGACGACTGGAGATGGCCCCGATGCAGTGGGAGACCTTGGCCTGTTTAAGCTAAGGTCTTTCCGGGTTCTCACTTTGACTGGGCAACACCCATTCAATGATTAGAGCTGTCTAAGAAGTGAACCAAGGGATGGCCCCTTTAATTAAAAAAAAAAAACAATCAAACTGGGAGAGGGAGAACCTCAGGGTTGTTTCTGGCCAAAAGAAAAGCAATTACTATTTACACTCATTCTGAGCAATCAGGGCCCAAAAAAATAACCATTAAGTGGTGCTTGGACAGGGACCTATTGTTGTCCAATCAGTAGCTAGAGTGAATTAGATTTTAGGCATGATATTTAAGAAAGAAATCTAGCCAGTAAACCCCATGATGTCAAGGTGAGCTTCAGCCATCAAAATGGGTGTGGAGTGCTTAGAGTTAGGTCAGACATCAAAGATGTCAAAGTCACCCACTACATCTCAGGCCATTACCAGTTATCCAGACTTTTATCCTGCCACACGACTTCAGTGACTCAGAAAGAGTGAGGCTGATGACTCACTTATGATGTCATTGGTCCTCTTCAAAAAAGGACAACAGTATCTTCTTTGTAAGTTAATCAACATTTGTTAAGCCCCTTGTCACGCACAACTCTTCGTGACCCCCTTTGGGGTTTTCTTGGCAAAGCAAAGATACTAAAGTGGTTGGCCATTTCCTTCTCTAGTTCATTTTACAGATGAGGAAACTGAGGCAAACAGAGTAAAGTGACTTCACCAGGGTCACACAGCTAGTAATTGTCTCAGGCTGGATTTGAACTCCCATCTTCCTGACTCCAGGCCCTGCACTCTATCTGCTGCAGCACCACCTGGTGGCCTGATGGTAATAATAGCCACCATTTACATAGCATTTTAAGATTTGTCAAGTGCTTTATATATACTGTTTTGGTTGATCCTAAAAACTGCCCTATGAGGTAGGTGCTATTATTCTCTCCATTTTACAGAGTGGGATACTGAGGCTGAGAGAGGTTAAGTGACTTGCTCAGTCAGGGCCCCACAGATAGGAAGTCTCTGAGGCAAACTCAGGTCTTCCTGACTCCAAGGCCAGGTGTTAAAAAGAAAATTCTATGACCCTTATTAATGGGCAAAACTCAGGAAGATAAAGTTAAAAAGGCATTTTTGGACACACCCAGGAAGCATGAGTTGATGGGCCAGCTGCGGGGACCAACCCTAGGTTCAAACTGGGCACTGCTTTTATAGCTGAGAGGAAGTGTCTTCCATATAAAGGCAAAGGCAGTTTGATTGGATGACGTCATCATGAGGAGGTGAGGTTAGTGCTGACTCAGCTCCTCTCTCTGTATGTTGATTGGTTCACATTCTAGTAAGGAGATAGAGTGAGCCTGCATGGTCATCGTGGAAGATGAGGTTGGTGCTGAGGAGAAACTTAGAGCCCTTATGGACTGCCCTCTCCTACAGGACGACCGCCCTCCCCAAAGCTAAGCAAGGTGAAACCATGGGGTCACTTCAGAGTGACTCTGCATTAGTGACCGATTTCACACGAGCGGTCTAGCCGCTACACCACCTATTTAACAATTTTGGAAACTGAGGCTCAGAGAGGTTGAGTAATATGCCTGTGGTTACACAGCTCGTAAGTGTCTGAAATGGAATTTGAAACTAGATTTTCCTATGCCAAACCCAAGTCCCTACCTCACTGCCTCTTTTATCATCAAAAATGGTGACCAGAAAGACATCAATTACCTACCCATATGCCTACTTTTTCATCTCTATAAAATCTTTATCAAAACGGGTCTATTCACGTATCAAGGGTTGTTATTGTTCAGTCATTTCAGACGCTCTGTGACCCCATTTGGGGTTTTCTTGGCAGAGATACTGGAGGGGTTTACCTTTTCCTTCTCCAGCTCATTTTACAGATGAGGAAACTGAGGCAAACAGGGTGAAGTGTTGCTCAGGGTCACACAGCTAATAAGTGTCTGAGGTTGGAGTTGAACTCAGTTCTTCCTGACTCCATGCCTGGCACTCTGTCCACTTCACCATCTAGCTGCCCACGTATTGAGGATACCCCTGGTGAAAAGATGACAGCTGATTTCTATAACACGCTCCATCTTCACAGTCATGTAATTGGCTGAGAAACTTCAAGGAGTCAAGATCCCACTGTGAAGAGATGGGAGGACGCCCGGTAGGTACCAGGAGAGAAGAAGGATAAAGAGTATTCCACGTAGGGAGAGCCGCAGGAGCAAACCGTGTGAAATGAATGCGGATTAGTGAGCTATCTCCCTTCTCTGCTTCCAACCCCCCCACACTGTCTGCAGCTTCACTGGCTCCAAGAAAAGGAGAGACAAGAGAAGTAGAGCTGAAGGGGGCAGGACATGAGGAGGAAGAAAAGAAGCAGTCATGTTTTTAAGTTTCTGGGTTTTAAAAAGTGAGATTCTGAGAGGGAAGCCAAGAAGACCTGGGTTCACATCCTGCCTCTGACACACAAGCTACATGACCCTGAACAAGCCATTCAACTTCTCAAAGTCCCAAGCAACTCAAAAGACTATGGTGCAGGGCTGGGGAACCTGCGGCCTCGAGACCACATGTGGCCTCAAGTGTGACCCTTTGACTGGATCCAAATGCATCCCTCTATGTCCTCAAGTGTGGCCCTTTAACTGAATCTAAATGTGGCTCTCTAGGTCCTCAAGTGCGGCCCTTTAACTGATCTAAACGTGTCCTTCTATGTCCTCAAGTATGGCCCTTTAACAGTCCAACTGTGACTCTGTAGGTCTTCGAGTGTGGCCCTTTGACTGAATTCAAACTTGTCAGTCAAAGGGCAGCACTTGAGGACTTAAGAGGGCCACATATGCCCTCAAGGCTGAAGGTTCTCCACTGCCGCTCTAGTGGGTACAGCTGTTTCCATTCTTAGTTCTCCACACCAGAGGTGTCAGACCCTCAGCCTTCTGGCCTGCAAGAGCCCTGACTGCAGCCAGAATCAGATTAAAATGTAATTGGGAAATGTTTAACAAAATAAATAGTAATGCAATGCAACATAGATAATGTTAGTTTGTGGTTTTCTAAATCAATATGCCCAGGGATTCTCTTGACTGCCACTGCCTGACACCAGTGAAATCACAGGTGTAGATCAGTTCATCAATATACACTTGTTAAGTGCCTACCGTGTGCCAGGCACTGTGCTAAGCCTAAGAATACAAAGAAAGGCAAAAGGCAGTCCCTGCCCTCAAGGAGCTTATAGTCTAATAGGGGAGGCAACATGCAAACAGCTTCATACAAATAGGCTCTGTACAGGATGAGTTAGAGATACTTAATAGAGGGAAGGCACTAAAATTAAGGGTGGCTTAAGAAAGGTTTAGCAAAGAGAGAAAGCAATGACCATAGGTTTTCAGGTTGGAAGGGACCTCAGAGATCGCTGAGTTCAATCCCTTCATTTTCTTTTTCTTTTTCTTTTTTTTTTTTTTTTTTTTTGGCTAGGCAATGGGGTTAAGTGACTTGCCCAGGGTCACACAGCTAGTGTCAAGTGTTTGGTCTGAGGCTAGATTTGAACTCAGGTCCTCCTGAATCCAGGACGGGTGCTGTAACCACTGCATCACCTAGCTGCCCCCCTTCATTTCCTAGATTAGGAAACTGACCCAGAGAATCAAGCGTTTCGCCCCAGGTGCCCAATAAGTAAATATCAGAACTGGGATTCTGCCTCAGGTTTATTGATTCTGCACCCATTATTCTCTCCACCACAACTTATGGTCTATACTCACCAAGGTTTTATGGCCAGGTAAGAATTAGACAAAGGCTTTAAAACATTAGATTGCAGAAACGTAATTAACTTAGGGGAGGGTGTCTGGGGCTTTGTCCTAGAGCGCTCTTTATTCTTCCCAGTAAAAACAACTTGACTTTTCCACCTAGTGAATAAAAAGAGTAATCAATTCAAACGGGTGGCTGGGCTGAGATGCCAGGTGAACGCCCCCCTGCTCCCTCCCCTGGGATCCTCACGGTGTCCCTCTGAGGGTAGTGCTGTTCTGGGGTCTCTCCCCCACGGGACCTTGTGTCCAGGGTCAGCGTCCACTTCCTAAGTCCACTTCTGCTTGACTCCCCTGCGTGGCTGTCCACTGAACTGGATTCTCTAAATGTGCGCATCTCGAGTTTCCTTTGAGCTACTGAGATTCTGCTTTGCTCATTAGAGCGCAACGCTTTCTTTGATGCAGGGACACCATGCTCTGTGGTCCTGTGCCAGCATCTCCCATGTCTCACAATCAATAGAAAAGTTCTCCAGAGAGTCCTTGAGAGTGTCCTTGTTCCACTTCCTCTGACCCCCATATGAGCACTTGCCTTGTGTGAGTTCTCCATAAAATAGTCTTTTAGGCAAACTTACATTTGACATTCGGGCTACGTGGCCAGCCCATCAGAGTTGACTTCCCTAGTAGAGTTTAAATGTTTAGCAGTTCAGCTCAAGAAAAGACCTCAGTGTCCGGTACCTTATCTTGTCAGATGATCCTCAGAATTTTCCTAAAATGATTCAAATGAAAGCAATTCAATTTCCTAGCATGGTGCTGGTAGACTGTCTACACTTCACAGGCATATAACAATGAGGTCAGCACAATGGCTCTGTAGACCTTCATTTTGGTAGTCAGTCCGATACATTTTCTCTCCCACACTTTCCTTCAGAGCCTCCTAAACACTGAGCTAGGCCTGGCAATGCATGGGTCAACCTCATCATCTATGTGGACATCCCTGGAAAGTAGGCTGTCAAGGTAAGTGAACTTTGATACTGTGAGTTGGGAGAGTTTGTGGAAGATCATGGTGAAATTTGGTTGCCCAGAGAAGTTCATCAGGATTGTGTACCAGTTTCATGACTGCATGGTTGCAGGAGTTCTGGATTAAGTACAATGCTCTCATGCTTTCTCAGTCACCAATGGAGTGAAGCAGGGTTGTGTGCTTGACCCCATGCTTTTTGACGTGACATTAGATGCTTTCAATGAGAGTGAGAACGGCATCAAGGTCAGCTCTTGCATTGATGGTAAATTATTTAACTTGAAAAAGCTACAAGCCAAGACTAAAGTGGAGGGAGAGTCGGTGCACAATTTTTTGTTTGCAGATGATTGTGCACCCATGCAGCTTCTGAGCCTGGGCTACAACAGAATACGGATCGATTCTCTGCTGCTTGTGCTAATTTTAGCCTGACAATCAACACCAAGAAAACAGAAATTCTCCGCCAGCCAGCAAAGCACCATCCGTATGTGGAACCATTGGTTACAGCAAATGGAGAAATTTTGAACGCTGTGGATAAATTCTCAATGTACTAGACTCTTGATGTCCTCTCAGGTCCTTTCCAATTCTAGGATTCCTTGGTTCGGGGACTCCCAGCTTCTCAGCTCCTGGCTTTAAACTATCTCGAATCTGGTTTCTGCAGGACTCTTCAGGATATTGACTCTCCCTGTGCGTCTGCTGCAGAGAAAGGACAGTTAGGACGTCAGCTTTGCAGGCAGTTTGCTACCTAGAATTTCACTTGTCCAAAGATAGTAGATGTACAGTAGAGAGGCACGTCAGAGGCCGTCTGGGCAACTCCCTCATTTTACAAAAGAGGAAACTGAGGCCCAGGGAGGTCTTAGGATCATAGTTCCACAGTTGGAAGGGACTTCAGTGGCCATCGGAGGGATCCTAAGCAAGTCACAGCCTCTGGGCTTCTATTTCCTTACCTGTGAAATGAGAGTACCAGTTTGTTGTTAGGAGAGTGTTTTGAAAGCCCTACACAAATGTGATTTGTCATTATTCAAGTAAGTGGGAGGAATTTAATCCCTCCTCCATTAGACAACTGTCAAATATTTGGAGGCAGCTACCAAGCCCCAGCCCCTAGCCCTGAATCTTCTCTTCTCCAGGAAAAACATCCCCAGTTCCTTCAACCAATTCTGGTCAGATGTCCTCTCACCATCCTTCTTCCACCCTCCTCTGAGAGTATCATAGCTTACAATATTTTGGGGGAACAGATCTTTGCTTCATTGGTGTGGGAAGCAGGAGTGTACAGTGGAAAGGAACCTTGATTCTGGAGTCCAAGGACCTGAGTTCAAATCCCAGCTCTGTCACTTACTAGTGTGTGACCTTGAGTAAGTCCCCTCACTTCTCTGGGTCTCAGTTTCCTCATCTGTACGACAAAGGAGTTGGACCAGATGACCGCTCAGGTTGTTTACTGCTTTAAATCTATGACTCTGAACTCCAAGTGGGAAAACTCCCTCTGTCAAAGCAAATCAGTGCCATTTAGCCTCAAACGATTGTCTAGGAGCCACCAAATTAAGGGATTTGAACAGGTCACACAGTCAGTCTTTTCAGGGGCAGGATTTGAACCCAGGTCATTCTGCCCTTGAGGCCAGCTCTTCTCCAAAATTCCACCCTCTCCATTTAAAAACAGCCCTTCTAAAAAGTGGTACCCGGAGGTGAACATGGTACGGCAGGTGTGATCTACCCAAGGCAAAGTGTATTGAGACTGTTAGCTCCTGATTCTGGACACTGCCTCTCTTAATGCACCCAGGCTCTTTCACCCACTACATCACAGTGTAGGCTCAAGTCCTGGGTTCAAATCCCACCTTTGATGCTTATTAGTCATGTAACCAAGCTCCAACTTCCTCGCATGTAAATGAAATACCTGTAGGACCTACCTTACTGGGTCGTCCTGCTGCTCAGAGGAGTTAATGAATGCAAAGCATTTTGAAAACGGGAAAGCTCTACGTAAATGTGTCAACTCTTATTATTAGTGGGAAGGGTGCTGGATGTTCAGCCATCTGGGTTTGACTCACGGTTGGTTCTGGCTTTACCAGTTCAGTAACTCACAATTCCCTCTGCGCCTTGGCTGTGAAGTGAGGGCGTTGGCTGGAGGGCTTTTAGCATTCCAACCAGCTCCGCAAGTCAAGTGGGAGTTATTGTTGTGATTACTATCTCCTTTCACCCTCCTTCTCCCATGTTAGGCTCTTGCCAAACTGAGCTATTTACTGTTCTGTGAGCCTGTCCCACCCTTTCACACCTCGGTGCCATCAGGCTCCCAACCACCCTTCACCCTCCCCACTTCTGCCAGTTGAAGTCCTTCCCACCCTGATATGGCCATTTCAGGTGGATCACCTATTCCTCACCCACAGGAACTCTTCTCTCCTTCCTCAGTCTGTAGGATCACTGATTTAAAGCTTCGAGGGACTTTGGAGAATACCTAGCCCAACCCCCTCAGGGTACTCAAATACTCCAATGAACAGGCATGTCATTGACTGAGGAGTTCCCTCCAAGGGTCTCTACCCATGGAGGCAAGACTATTCTGGGCAGCTCTTTCACGTTTCCCATAAATTCATCCACCCACCCAATTGGACATTCACCTTCTAGTTTTCCGGACAATGAGAACATATGGTACACGCTAGCTGTCATCCCTCACACTCACCATCTGACCAGCCCTTCTCTTCCTATCATTCATTGCCATGATGACACCCTTGACTTCAATTTTCCTCTCTGGTTAAGTGTTACAGCCTACTCACACCCTCCGTGTGCCCCTCCATGGTTTTCTGTGGCTCGTTTTTAATTTTGGGAAGACCATGCAATCTATGTCTTGCTGCCATATAGCAACACCAATAGAATATGGGTATTAAAAAGATTGGCTTTTGTTTCCCTGGAAAACTTGGGATCCTTAAAGGGACTTTGGAGAGAGGCATAGTAAGACCTGAATCTGAATCCTGTCTCAGATCCTTACTAGCTGTATGACCCTGAACAAATCACTTACTCTCTGTCTGCCTTAGTGCCTTCATTCATAAAATGGGATAATAATAGTACCTCCAAAGTTGTTGTGAGGATCAAAAGAAATAATATATGTAAAGCATTTCACAAACCATAAAGTACTATATAAATGCTAGCTATCATTAATTATTATATTAAAATTAAATTGTGAAAGCACTATAATATTGCTAATTATATAATGATTAATATCACTATTAGTATTATATAGTATCATCACATTGTTAATATGATACTCAATATATAATTATAATTTTATTTCAGTTATATATAAATATGATGACATTCTATTATATATCATGATATATTATTGATGATTATTATAATGAGGATCATAATAGTGCAACAATATTACAATGTTATTGCTATTTAAATAATTAATATTAACACACATTAATAATTAATCAATAATAATTTTGCGAAGGGAATCCATCCAGCCTCCTCCTGTTCAGCTCCGGGCTCCGTTCATACTGCAGTGGTGTTATCGGTCCCAGATAGCCATCCCCACGGCCGGCTCTACAGTTTGTCTGTTCAAATGCATAACTGTAATCTGGGCAATAGACATTGCTCATTCTCTGCGGTCTTGTCTCACGTGTTAGTGAAGATAATGAGGCCCAATTCTTTGGTGTGGTTACAGATTTCTGCCGAGAAGTGCTGCCATGTTCTGGGGCTTGATCCACCAACAAGAACACCCTGTCACCCTATTTAACTTGGACCCTGCTCTGATCACCACTATCACGGCGATAACACAGTTGGCAGGCACACTTCTATCTCCCTGTTTTATGTGTCATCTGATATTGACAATCTGAGGGCAATTAGATAAGGTTATTTCTGTTGTTATATTTTTCAAGAAATCTTAAATGATGATCATGTTTGGATGGGAAGCATATTTTTGTAAAAAGAGCCGATATGGCAGCATTTAGTTCTAGGGAATCATCTGCTTTTTTCAAAATCAACAAACAGTAGGAATCGTGTGACCTTATATTCTTTACGTCAGTCAGTAAATTGAAGAAAGGTAGAGATGTGGCCCATTGTTGAATATAACTTTTAACTTCTAAAAGTCTGCTTGTTCCCTACTAACACCTTCATTGAGGATGCCATCAATTGGTGGATGACTGATTGGCATAAAGACTTCATAAAGAACGGAGAGGAGGCATACAGAACAGTACTTGTTCATTGTTTTTCTTCAGTCACTTTTGTTTTTGGTATTAATAAGGACCAAGATTTTTCCCACAGGTTTCTCCCCCTCATACTGATACCTCATATACTGATACCTCAAAAATCTTACGATTATGTTGCCTAACATGGAACGCATCTACATACATCTGGTCTCGGTAGGCTTCTTTTTCCATCCATATTCTCTTCAGCAGCATTTCTATCTCCCCCACAAGCACACCTAAGACTATGATGATGGAGGTTTATAGATGGTAGTTCCAGGTTCTGGATAGTAAGACAATTTGTTGTAATCTCTGCAAATCTTTTCCATTTTCATTCTGTTTGCTGTCCTTTTTCATCCTTAAATGTCCCTGGGATTACTTTGCCTAGTTTGATCTCTCGCCAGCTTTAAAAACTGATTTTTTTTTGTCTTCCTCTGTTTCTCTCTGCTTTATGATACTGCTCATATTCATCCATCATCCTTTCGTAAGATTTTACAAACAAATGTATTTTCTAAAGTGTTACTGCCTTCGTCAACTTCCTTCTCTTGGAAAGTCACGTTTGTTCACTAAAGTTGATCCTGAACTCTCTTGCTCTTCTTCTTGTGGTGATAGATTTACATATGTAAAACTTCAGTTTTAAATTATTATGATCAGTGTCAATATAATTTCCGTCATCTATTTCTCATTTTTATCATCAATTACATGTTCAAATCATTCAGGATTTAGTTATTTCAAATGAATGTCATATTTTCCTCATCATTTTTCCTTCCTTTCTTTTCTTCCCTCCTTCTTTCTTTCTTTCCTTCTTTCCTTCTTCTTTCTTTCTTTCTCTGAGCTTTGCTCTGATGTATCATGAGTCTGATTGTACACAGACAAGTGATTCGTGGATAACCCCACATCTATAACCAGTTTTTTCCTATTCGTTCAAATATAACCTATGCCCATTTTTGTAATATAATTTCATGTTCGTCAAGTCCAGTGCCCAAGAAGGTTTGTTTACCTTCTTGTTGTTGTTTTTAAAGAAAGTATTCATCATAAAAAGTTCCCTTCTGTGTAGAGTATACATCTTTGACCTCTTTCTTTTCTTCTTCCTGGACAATGCTTTCCCTTATATTTTTCACCATTCTCTCATATTTTTCCTACCCTTGCACTGAAGTTACTAAATACCAGAGTGTATATTGATTTAATACAGGTCTTTTTTTAAAAAACAATATTTTCCTCAATTACATGTAAAAATAATTTTAACACTCATTTTTAAAAATTTTGAGTTTCAAATTCTCTACCTCCCTTTGCCCCAAGACAGTAAGCAATCTGATATAGGTTATGTATATATATATTATATATATATATACATATATATGTATATACATATATATTATATATATACATATATATATATAATCTTGCAAAACATACTTCCATATTAGTCATGTTGTGAAAGACAACACAAACCAAAAAAAAACAAACTAACAACTCCATGTATGCTTCAATCTGCATCTACTCCATCAGTTCTTTCTCTGGAAATGGATAGCACTTTTCATCATAAGTCCTTTGGAATTGTTTTGGACCATTGTATGACTGAGAATAGCCAAGTCATTCACAGTTGATCATCATACATTGTTGCTGTTAATGTGTACAAAGTTCTCTTGGTTCTGCTCACTTCACTTTGCATCAGTTCATGTGTGTCTTTCCAGATTTTTCTGAGAGCATCCTACTCATTATTTCTTATAGCACAAAAGTATTCAATTACAATCATATAGCACAACTTGTTCAGCCATTTCCCAACTAATGGGCATTCCCTCAGTTTCTAACTCTTTGCCACCATAAGAAAAGCTGCTTTAAATATTTTTGTATACATAAGTCCTTCTCCCTTTTTTAAAAAATTTTCTTTGGGATTAGCTGGGTGACACTGGGCAAGCCACCTAACCTTGATTGCCTCAAAAAATAAAAAATAAGACAATCTCTTTGAAATACAGATGTAGTAGTGGTATTGCTGGATCAAAGGATATGCACATTTTTATAATCCTTCGGGCATAGTTCCAAATTGTTCTCCAGAATGGTTGGATCAGTTCACAACTCCACCAATAGTGCATAAGTGCCCCAAGTTTCCCACATCCCCTAATTCAGAGGATCTTATCAAGATGGGCCAGAAAACTGAAACCCAGAACAATGAAATGACTCGCCTGAGGTCACACAGGGAGCAAGGGGCAAAGTTAGAATTTTTTAAAAAGCTGTTAATTGAGATTTGCTGTTGCTTTACCACTTCATGATTACCCCAAGTATCTCTTCCCCTCCCCCTCCCAAAGACCCATCTCAAATGACAAATAATGTTTTCTTTTAGAGAGGGAAAAACATCAGCGCAACAGGCTGATAGAACCTGGAAAAATCCAAAGCGATGTGTACCACCCAGACTCACACACTCAGTGCCACTGTCTACTGCTCATGTCCACTCACCCTGCACATCTAGTCTGATCTCCTGTCTCATCACTGCTACCTTCACCACACCTCTCCCGTGTGTCTTCCCACACAGCTGCTGCTCTGGTGCAGCCAGTCAGTCGGCCTCCCTGCCTCCGGTCGGCTCCAATCTATCCTCCTCCAAGCTGCCTGGGTGATTTTTGTAACTCATAGAGCTAACCATCTCCTGCCTCCATGCAATCATCTCAAGTGGCACCTAATACCTGTAGGATCCAATTTAAAATGCTTGGTTTGTCTCTGGAAGGTCTTCATGACTGGGCCCCTTTCTTACACCTTGCTCCTTTGCACGCACTTCAGGACCCAGCTCTCTGGCCTACTGAACATGGCGCCAATTGGACGCTTTCCCTTGTCTCTGGGCCTTCTCTCGTGCACTCATGTCTCTGGGCCTTCCTGGTGTCTTTCAAGACTTAGCCCGAGCCCTGCTTCTTCAAGAGGCCCTTCCCGGTCCTCTCGACTGCTAGGGCCTCTTTTTGTAGCCCCAGTGCTTAGCACGGTGCCTGGCACACAGCAGGTGCTTAATAAATGTTTATCGATTGGCAGTACCTTCCTTGGGAGCTTGTCTCTCATTTACAGTGTCTACATTGTGTATTTACACATAGTTGCCTGTTGTCTCCTCCAGCAGAGTGTGAGTTCCCTGAAGGCAAGTTTTTCCTTTTCTTTGATGTCCCCAGATTTCAGCACAATGCCTGGCACAAACTAAGTGTTTCATAAATGCTTGTTAAGCACTGTCTCATTTTACAAAGGAGGAAGTTGGGAATTGACTTGTCTAAGGTCACATAGGTATAAAGAGTGCGGGGACTGGACTCAAACCCAAGTCCTCAACCTCTAGAGCCGGGGATCTGGCCGCTGGACCACCCTCGCTCTCCTCACAGAGTGGTCTGGAGGCAGCGGGGGGTTTTCTGAGGAGGAACAGGAGCTCCTTCCTTCTAGCTGCTAAGCCATGCTTACCTCACCCTTCATGCCCCAGTTATGAAAATGCAACCCATTTAGTAGCAGCCTCCCCAAAGTCAAGAGCACAGGAAATGGGGCTCCACCATTCTCAATGATGGGAAAAACAAAGACCTGGGTTCAAATCCTGCCTTGGCCGCTTGCTTCCTATGTGACACTGGACTAGACCCTGGTCACTTCTTTCTCTCTGGCTCATCCTCAAAATGAAGGGGACAGACTAAATGGCCTTTGGGGTCCCTTTGGCTCTAAATCTATGGTTCTGTGACATCAGTCTCTGTCTAGGGGTGTGTGCATTTGTGTGTGTTTGTATGTGTATGTTTGTGTGTGTATTTGAGTGTGTGTGTGTCTGTGTCTGTATACATCTTCCTCTCTCTATATTTTTACCCCTGTCATTTTCTGGGTGCGGTTGTAGGTCACTCTTTTTATATCTTTGTTTCTGTGTGTGCCTGCCCTTCCCTCTCAAGGCTGCTCTGTTGTTCTTCAGGTCTCTTTCCCTTCTTGGGTGTGGATGAATCTTTGCATGTCTTTCTCTGTATCTTCCTTGCAGCCCACAGCCTCTCCCTCCCTGCTGCTGCCTTCCTTCTGTTCTGTCTCCTTTTCTTTGTCTCTCTGTACGAGTCTAACAGGATCCTCCCCCACCTTCCTTTTTCTTTCCCTCCTTTTTTTCCCCTCCCTATTCTGACTCTCTTCCTTCATTAACCATATTCTAGAAAGGAAGTTAATGTTGTATTATCTGTTTTGGTTTTTAAGTGGAGATAGACATCTTTACTGTTAATTTTTAAAAGTAGACTAATGGAGTAGTTTATAGAATTATAGTCAACTAAGTTTCAGTCGATTTTACTCAATTGGCTTTCAGTTTATATTTCCTGTGGCCCCAGGATTCGGTCCCATCCCTGGCCTGGTGGGTTGGCTACTAAATTTCACACATAAAGCGGCTTCACTTTAGAAATCTCCAACCACTTCACAGGTAAATGTTGTTGTTTGTCTTTCGTTTTCTTTTCTTTTCTTTCCTTTTTTTTTTTTTTTTTTTGAGGCAATCAGGGATAAGTGACTTGCCCAGGGTCATGCAGCTAGTAAGTGTCTGAGGCCAAATGTGAACTCAGGGCCTCTTGACTCCAGGGCCATTGCTCTATCCACTTCTAGCTGCCCCACTTCATTTTCTAAGAGGACCAGTGATATCACAGGTGATGTCTTGATGTGCAGGCGAAGAGGATTTAAGTGAGGCAGAGTTGCACAAAGTCATCAGCCTCACTCTCTCTTCCTGAGTCATCAGAGTCCAGTGGCAGGACAAAAGTCAGGTCAGCTGGTGATGGCCTGAGATACAACGGATGACCTGGTACCTTTGATGTCTGACCAAGCTCTAAGCACTCCACAGAGCCTGCTTAAGCCACCTTCATGGCTTTTGGAACAAATTATTCTCATCTGCCCATTCCACCAGGGAAAATCTTCACATGCTTGGGGTAGACATCCCTCTAACTCACCAACAGGTTTGAGGCCTGTGGGTTGCCCTC
This sequence comes from Vombatus ursinus, assembly GCF_900497805.2. Taxonomy (NCBI): domain Eukaryota; kingdom Metazoa; phylum Chordata; class Mammalia; order Diprotodontia; family Vombatidae; genus Vombatus; species Vombatus ursinus. The sequence continues at coordinate 23,797,767 of NW_020954546.1, forward strand.
AATTGCCCTCAATTTAGCCCATCTACCAAGGCAGTTTTGCCAGGGTGTGGCCGCTGCACATGCTACAGCTTCTTGGAGCCACAGGTGAGAGTTGGGTGAAAGGTAGACACCAAAGGTGGACAGGCAGCCCTGAAAAGGGTTCAGCAAACCCTCATACCAGAGGTGCTAGTCCTGCTGAACACTGCATACATCCCAGGTAAATGTAATGATTTCTTCATAGATAGGTCAGGGAACCAGGAGTGCATCTCAGTTGGATTCTTGGGACTCCATGAAAAACAGGAAACTCACATAGAGACGTAGTCACTTGGTCTTGCCAGCAAATGGCATGCATCGAGGGACCTTCTCGTACTTGGGGGGAGGGCTAGGGCAGTGTGATGAAATAGAAAGAGTGAACCTGGAGTTGGGAGAGGTCTGGATAATTTAATGTATCTGAGCCTTGGTTTCCTCATCTTTACAGGGAAGGAGGGGAGGAAACAACATCAACTTGGGGGTAGGTATATCAATGCAGGACAAAGGTTGTCTGCTTCTACCTGATCCTCTAAATGAAACTCCATGGTCATTTGCATGACCAAAGGTACGGAGTCGATAGGAATTTTCTCAAAATAATGTCCCATTGATATGGGACTCTCTCCTAGTTGGTGGAAATCAATGCCCCCGTCTGCATGAGCTGGCCGAAGAGTGAGAGGGAAGGTTTCCTCTCTTCAAGCTGTTCTGTCTTTCATTTTCTCCCATTCTCTTCGGGCTCTACAGTTGCACCAGGCATCACTGGCTTCCAGCTTCAAGAGAAAATATGGAAGATGCCAACCCCACTTCAAGTTGCTGAAGGAAAAGACTCTGGGAAGAAGCCAACTGGAGGGGAGCTGGCAGTCTCCGTTATGTCCCTGTCCCCAGCCTGTTCCACTAGAGACTTTGGGGAACTTCCCCTTGGGTGAGATCTAGGACCATCTAGTGGTTGAGCTGAATTGCCTGGCTCCTTCACTCTGTATGTCTGGTATATAATCTCATATATAGACTTTCTCTGATTTCTGGTCTACTACTGATTTGGATAAATGGGTTTCTTTGCTATTTTGTATGTGTATTCATCATGAGCTGGTATTTGGAGAGAGAGGAGTTGAGCCTTGGGTATAAAGCTTGGAGTCTCCTTCCCCCCTACTACCCCATGAATGAATCAGTGATCAGAAGTGAGGCTGACCCTGAAAACCACATCCCCATGACTCATAATATTTAAGGAAGCAGATAGATATAATTCTAGCCTGGTACCTCCTCTCTCCAGGGAGAACAGAGTGGCCAAGTCTCTGGCCCCAACTTCCTGCTTCCCTTCCTAACAGGAACTAAAGTCTTCCCTTGGAGAAGAGTGGGGCACAGAACAGTCTGGAGATTTCTCTTTTGCTTCCCAATGACACTCCTATGTCACATGCCCGGGACGGTCCTCGCTACATACAAACCAATTGGCTCAGAAGTGTTTCTGCTGAAGGGAAGGCAAGGGAGTAAAAAAGAAAGTCTTTGACCCAAAGGACTCTGCTAACCTGAATGGGGAAGAAGACCGTTGGTAAAGAAGTCTTGTAACATAGTAGTAAACTCAGATAGAAAGGAGGCTGCTAAATCATAAATAAGGATCCTTGAGGCTGCTTATTGACTTAGAAAACCACATATTAACATTGTCTATGTTTCATTGTATTTTTATCTACTTCGTTAAATATTTCCCACATCCATTTTAATCCAGTTTGGCCACACTTGTGGGTGTTGTGAACTTCGTGGGCCCTTGGGAGGTGTGTTTGACACATTTGCTGTAGCATCAGGAAAGCAGTTCAGTGGAGAAGCAGCCCAGATGGGAAACAGCAAGGACTACTTCACTTGGTTTTGGAATTTCACTTGATCTTCTTCAAAGTTAAATAGATGTTCCTGAGGAAATGGAATGGAGGAGAGCAACAGCGAGGCATAGCAGATTAATGGGAGACTCAGCCAACTGAACGAGGATCAACCGTAGGAGAGTGAATTGTCCTTGGAGTGTCCACTTTCCCAACTGAAGCTTAGGAATCTGTGGAAGATGGTACTCCTTTGTGTATAGGGGATTTCTATGTGTTACTCCCCCTGTTGTTATTCTGTTTATTGGTTATTTGCTTCGTATTAATGCGTCATTTGGTCTAGTATTTGTGGGGTCTCAGAGCTATGAATCTGGATTGATGATTACCCCCCAACAATACCATGAACTTCAGGGGGCTACATTGATGGGCCATGTGCTACATGTAAAATGAGGAAAATAAAACTTCTACTGTCTACCTCACAGGGTTGTTCTAAGGAAAGTACTTTTTTAAACACGTAAGTATCATAGAAATGGCTTCTGGTTAAGATGGTGACATGAAAGGTTCTAGGCAGACTTGGATTTCCTGAGGAACGCCTATTAACAGTGATGGAGTGTCAAATAAAATTCCAAAATCAAAGAAAAACACCACTGAGCTCTTCCATCCCTTAGAGGATGGTGAGAGGAGATGGGACCTAAAACACAGGCTTCTCCAGGGATCAAAGACTCTCACTGGGACGTGGTACAAAAAAACTAAGCCAAGGCAAGGACTCTTGGAGGCCTGGGGATACACTCCAAGAGATTAGCCAAAAGTCAACAGCAGTTGGGGTGGGGCTGCTCCAAGGTCAGATACCCAGGGCTATGAACCTAATTCGCTGTATTAGGAAACAGAAAAGATCAGTGTTACTGGCTGGGAAAGCCCCAGAAAACAGGCAGAATATGGAGACCGCAGTGGCGGGAAGAACTTAGTAAGAAGAATGCATCCAGCTCCCCACACCAAGATGGGACTAGAATCTCATGCCAAGGCTATGGAACAAGGCAAGGTCTTTGCTGAGGTCTCCTTTCCCCCAAAGATTATAGGGCAGCAATTTTTAGACTACAGCAGAGGCAAAATCTAGCTCTGGTACAATACCATTCCACTCCAGGACTGCAGTAGGGGACAGGACCTGGGCCTCGCCACTCTCTCCAACAGCACAGAAAAAGGAAAGACCTAACCTGGTACAAAATCATAATCCAAGAACTAAAGCCACAGAAATGCACAAAATTGGGGAGGTGAGGGAGAATCCCATTACAACAAAAGCAGCTAGGTGATACCACAATGCACAGAGCTGGGCCTGGAGTCAGGAAGACTCATCTTCCTGAGTTCAAATCTGGCCTCAGACACTTACTAGCTGTGTGACCCTGGGCAAGTCACTTAACCCTATTGGCTTCAGTTCCTCATCTTAGAATGAGCTGGAGAAGAAAATGGCAAACCACTCCAGTATCTCTGCCAACAAAATCCCAAATGGGGTCATGAAGAGTCAGACACAACTAAAAACAAATGAACAACAACCAAGGAATATCATAGGTTAAAAGAATGAAATTCCAAATAAAATTCTGAAACAATAGCAATTAGAACTTTAGAAAAAAATAATTGACCAGCTACAAGGATGCCAAGAATGGATGGAAAAAAATAAAGGAGGAACTAAAACAAAAGGGGGGAAATGAAAATAGAAAAGTTGGAATGAGAATAAACAATTTATTGGAAAAAGTAGTTAAACTTATCCTGTAGTTGGCACCCTGAAAAAAGAGTGGGACAAACAGAACTTACTGATTCAACTTATTATAATAAATAATATTATGAGGAAATAAAAATATTAGAAAAAATGCAAATATGAATGTGGTGCCACATACACGTAGTCTCTGCTGCTGGGGAGGATGAACTCATGGATTGCTTGAGTTGGGCAGTTCTGAGCTGCAAGAGGACTAATGTTGATTTAGAGTTCTCACTAAGTCTGGCATCAATACAGCAAGCTCCCAGGAATGAGGAGCCGCTAGGCTCCCCAAGTAGAGAAAACCAGACCTAGTCAGAAAAACGTTGAAAGTCAAGGCTTTCCATGCTGAGCAGCAATGGGGTTAGACCTGTGAGCTGTTGCTGTACTTCGAGCCTGGGTGAGAGAGGAAGGCTGTCTCAAAAAAAAAAAAAAAAGCAAAAAGACTAAAAAATATATATACAAGTGAGATATCTACTATCAAAAAACAACTGACCGAAAGACAGGATGAAAAAAGATCATTTAGGAATCAGTGGACTCTCTCAAAACTATGACCAAATAAGAAAGATGGATACCATATTTTAGAAATAGTATTTTATTTTTTCCAATTATATATAAAGACAATTTTAATATTTATTTAAAAAATTGTTTTGAGTTCCAAATTTTCTCCCTCTTTTGGTAAGCAATTTGATATAGGTTATATATGTGCAATCATGTAAAACATATTTTCATATTAGTTATGTTGTGAGAGAAGAAACAGATCAAAAGGAAGAAAAAAACACACACCAAAAAAAGTGAATATAGTATGCTTTGATCTGCATTCAGACTCCATCAGTTTTTTCTCTGGAGGTAGATAGCATGTTCCATCATGAGTCTTTTGGAATTGTCTTGGATCATTGTATTGCTGAGAAGAGCTAAGTCAACCACAGTTGATCATTGCACAATGTCACTGCTATGGTGTCCAATGTTTTCCTGGTTCTACTCATTTCACTTTGCATCAGTTCATGTAAATCTTTCCAGGTTTTTCTGAAAATGGATACCATATTTCAAAAAATCATGAGTGAAACTAACAGATGGAAAGCAAGTTGAAAAGAGAAAGAATCCACCTGTCACTTCCTGGAAAAACAAACAAAAAAACAAAAATACATAGCCAGAAATGTCATGTCAATATCCAGAGTTTTTAGATTAAAAAAAAAAAACTCAAGAAAAAGCCAGAAAAAAAATAGATTAAGGACTAATAGTCAGGAACATGTAAGGCATCAGAAATTATTATCAAGGAAAGGAAATCTTGGAATGTGATATATTAAAAGGTAAAAGAGAAAAGCTTACAACTAAGAATAACATATCCTGCAAAACTGAGTATAAAGTACAGATTATAGAGAGGAAGGTCAAAGCACTCTAATTATAAATAATTTCTTTCTTTTACCACCTTCTTTTTCCTTGTAACAACAGGGGCTGTGTGGGAAAAGGGCAGAAATACTAGGATATTATGGGAGAAAATATGCACCTAACAGTCAAAACCATGACTGTGAATGGAACGAATTCACTCAAAAAATAAGAGAGCGACAGAATGAATTAGAGAACAAAATCTGACTCTCTGTCTCTCTCTGTCTCTCTGTCTCTTTGTCTCTCTCTCTCTCTATATATATATATATATATATACACAAACATACACATGTACATAATATATACACACATATACATAAATATGGTTTTTTTTACAAGAAGCACTTAATATATAAAGATTCATAGAATTAAGATAAGGTGATAGAATGATGTCTGTTACATCTCAGGTGAAGTCAAACAAATAGGGATGGCAATCATCAAAGACAAGAAAACAGTCAAAATAAATATGGCAAAAAGAGATAAACAGGGAGACTATATTATGCTGAAAGGCATAATTGATAATGAAATAATGTCAATATTAAATATTTATGTGAAAAGGAGCCATATGTACAAAAAATATTTTAGAGTGGCTCTCTTCATAGAGAATTGAAAACTCAGAGGTTTAAAACTGGAAACTAAAGTTAACCTACAATATTGGGGAATAGCTAAACAAATTATGGCACAGGGATGTAATGGAATACTCTTGGACCATAAAAAATGATGAAATGGACAATTTCAGAGGAAACTTGGAAGATTCTTTGAGATGATGCAGAGTGAAATCAGCAGAACTAGAACAATTATTTGTTGTTGGTCAGTTGTTTCAGTCACGTCTGACTCTCCGTGACCCTATTTGTTTTTGTTTTTGTTTTCGTTTTTTTGGCAAAGATACTGGAATAGTTTGCCATTTCCTTCTCCAGCTCATTTTACAGATGAGGAAACAGAAAAACAAGGTTAAGCGACTTGCCCAGGGTCACACAGCCAGTAAGTGTCTGAAGGGAGATTTGAATCCATGAAGATGGGGTTTCCTAACTTCAGGCCCAGTGTTCTATCCACTGTACCATCTACCTAGCTGCCCAGAACAATTTATATAAAGATAATGTCATTAAAATAACAACACCAATTAGATACTTTAGAACTACAATCAAAGCAGTAATAAACCACAAATTCAGAGGACTGAAATTGAAGCCTGCTATCTTTCAGAGAGATGATGGACTTAACATGCAGAATGACATATGCTTTTGGCCTTAGCCAATGTGGGAATCTGTATTGCTGAACTATGTGTATTTATTATGAGTGTTTTAGTTTTATTTTTTAAAAATTGTTTATCAAAGTTTTAAAAAATGAATGTTAAAATAATTTTACATATAACTGGGGGAAAATAAAATATTAAATAAAAATATAATAAAATAAAATAAATTGTTTAGGGTGGAGTAGTGGCAGGGAGTGATGATTAGTGATTATAAAATAAACGTATTTTTAAAAGTTAACTTTATACCCACCTAATGGCATAACATCTGGGTGCTTAAAGGAAAAACTAATTGATCTACAAAGGGAAACAGGCGGCAAAATAATAATTGTTGAGAACCTTAATGTTCTTTTTCAGACTTGGACAAATATTTTTAGATACTTTCATCATAAAATGAGAGAAGTAGGAAATCAACGAATTGGGTATGCTATTTAAAAAATCAGAAAAGCAACAAATAAACACGATAAAATTCTGAAAACGAGCAAAAATTTGAAACAAAAAAAGAATTAATAAGTAAAATTAGCAGTTGATTTTTTAAAAAGAATTTAAAATAGACAAACCACTAATTTTTTTAAAAGAGGGGAAAATCAAATCACCAGTATCAAAAATGCAAAAAAGATAATAAGAATAAGATAATAAGAAAGTTGTTAGAAACCATTTTTGCCTGATTATGTACCAACAAAACAGATAACTTAAAAGAAATAGTTGAAATATTTATAAAAAATATAGAATACCTAGATTAAGAGAACAAGAAATAGAGAATAAAAAACTGAATCTAGGAACAAAAAAATGAACAAGCCATAAATGAACTACCAAAGAATAAAATTCCAGGCCTTGATGTGTTTACAAGTCAATTCTATTAAATATTAAAAAAAAAACAATGCTGCATAAATTGTTTGAAAAAAATAGAAGAAAAACGAGTATCCTGCCAAATACTTTTTTTAAAAGAAATATGGTCTGATACATCAACTGATGAGAGGTAAATTAAAGGAAAACTACAGACCAGAAGCACTAATGAATATCAATGCATTGATGAAATAAAATTAATATATAATACAAGAAATAGAATTAAACCATCCCTACCTCCCACCTTCCCTATTACTGTAGAGGGCACAACCACCCTCTCAGTCCTCCAGGCTCATATCCTTGGAGTCTTCCTGGATCCCTCATTATCACTTACCCCTCATTATCCAAGCTCTTGCTAGTTTCACCTTCTTCTCTTTGGACACTACCACTCCCCTGGGGGTACAGGCTGTCATCACCTCGCGCCTGGATTACTGCCATAGCCTAATGGGTCTGGCTGCCTCAAGTCTCTCCCACTCTCCATTCAGCCACCAAAGTGATTTTCCTAAAGCTCAGGAGTGATCATGTCACACATACCCTCCACCTCCCACTAAATAAACTCTGGTGGCTACTTACTGCCTCCAGGAGCAAGTACAAAATGGCATTCAAAGCCCTTCATCATCAAGGAGTTTACCTTCTAAACAAGGAAAACACCAGCATAGGAGGGTTGCCAGAGAGGTAGGTATGTTTTAGCCTGGGAAGTGATGAATGAATGCTGAATGAATCAACAGGACAATTGACTGATATGTACTTTCTAGAAATGACAGTGTTGATTTGATGACTCTTTGATCTTGAAGGTAATACCAAGCAGCTGCAATTCATTGAAAAGTGGGGTAATGCGGTAAGACCTCCTTTAAGAAAGATCAGTCTGACATCTCCAAAGGTCTCATGATGGAAAATGCTGTCCACATCCAGAGAAAGAACTATGGAGTTTGAATGCAGATTGAAGCACACTATTTGCTATTTTTTTCTTCTGTTGTGTTTTGTTTCCTCTTTCTGGTGGTTCCTCCTATTGGTTCTAATTCTTCCTTACAACATCACTAATGTGAAAATATGTTTAATAGGAATGTAAATGTATAATCTCTATCAGATTGCGTGCCATCTTGGAGAGGGAGGGTGAGGAAAAATTTTAAACTCAAAAGCTTTTGGAAGTGATTGTTGATAAATTAAAATAAATTAATAAAAAAAAAAAGAAAGATCGATCTGAGAACCAAATGGAGGATAGATTGGAGTTTGGAGAAACTTGAGGCAGGCAGTCCAACCAGCAGGCTTTTGTAATAATCCAGGTGTGAAGTGATGAGAACCTGAACCAGAGAAGGGGCAGTGGCAGTGGGAAGATGGGCATGTATGTGAGAGAGTTATGAAAGTAGAAATGACAGAACTTGGCAAGAGACGAGATGTGGAAGGTGGTGAGAGAGAGTGAGAAGACAAAGATGATGCCTAGGTTTCACCCTATGTGACTGGGAGTATGGCGTTCCACTTCAACAGTATTAGGGATGCTCAGAAGAAGGAATTGTTTAGGGTGGTGGGAAGGCAATGAGTTCAGTTTTGGACATGTTGAGTTCAAGATGTCCAGGGCACACCCAGTTTGAACTATCTAATAGACAATTGGAGATGTGAGGCTGGAAGTAGGGAGAGAAGTCAGGTCTCAAAAAAATTCTGAGAAAACTGGAAATTGGTTTGGCAGAAAATAGGCTTAGACAAACACCTTATACCACATACCTCAATAAACTCCTAAATGATCCTCCATGGCTAGGAGAATTCTCACCTAAAATCAGGGAGAGAGATGATCGTAAAATACAAATTGAACAATCTTGATTACATAAGCTGAAAAGCGTCTGTACAAATAAAATAAATGCAGCTAGAACTACACAGCTCTGTTATTGTTTTTGTTGATCCTTCATTTTGGAAGACGACCAATTATGTAGTGAGGGAGATGTTTTGACTTGTGAGTTAATTGAATTTGAGTGGAGCAGAGCTCTGCAAAGTCATCAACCTAGCTCTCTCCTTTGGAGTCATCACATAGCTATGTGGTGTAGTGGATAGAGCCTTAGACTTGTAATCAGGAATATCTGAGTTCAAATCCTGCCTCAGGTACCTCTTAAAAAGTCTAACATATAATTTACGGTGCAGGACTGGAAAATAACAATTGGTGGAGTGATTGGGGGAAGATTGGCCCCTCTTGTTCCTCCCACATATCCTGGCGCACTTCCTCCAAGCCCTCCTTGCTGTCCCCCTCCCTCCCTCCCTTTCCGAAGAAATTCACATCATGCGGCTTTACATAGAGGGCTGCAGAAGGGTCGGATTATGTAAAGTGAGAACCATCTGTATTAGTGTCCAGTCTTCCCACAGTCACTCCATCAATTGTTATTTTCCAGTCCTGCACCGTAAATGATATTAGACTGTCTAAACTTGATGTTCTGTAGAAGTCTCCAATTCAACCTATCCAAAACAGAACTCAATATCCTTAGCATGGAAGTCTGACTGGAGAGGAAGAGGGTGGGAGCAGACTCATGGGGATTGCAAACACAGGGGACAGGAAGCCGGGGACAGACACAGGTACCCAAGTGGGGAGGCCCTAAAGACAAATAGGGGTCTGACGTGCTGGTAGGTGGGCAGGGAGGCCAAAGGTCTCCTCTCTTGGCACTGCAGGTCTCAAGTCAAGCTTCCATCCAGAAGCAATTGCAGAGGTCTCTCTGTAAGTCCTGTTCTGCTTTCACTTGGAGGGGGTTTTTTTAATGTAGTTGTGTCTTTTTTTTTTTTTTTTTTGGGGGGGGGTGGGCTGCTGAGGCCAGGGGCAAGATCAGAGAGAGAGAGAGAGAGAGAAAGAGCACAGTACTGTACAGTAAAGTTAACATAGGTGTTTTTTTGGAATACAGATTTCTTTCAGAATTCTTTATGTAAAGTCAAATTTGCATAATGCAAATTTATGTAAAGCAAGAATTGTCTGTACACTGTTAATGGTGCTATGAATTTTTTCAAGCTTTCTAGAAAATAAGAGTCACTAAAGTATATGTAACCTTTGACCCAGTGGTGCTATCAGTCGTGTTCCTGAAGGAGGTCAAGGACAAAGGGAAAAGATCCATAAGTATAAAGATATTGAGGAATGAGAATAAGGAATCAAGGATGATGCCCCTAGGGTTGGCAGTTGTAGGGTTTTTGAGTAAGGATAATGAGTTCTGTTTTGGACAGGTTGGATTTGAGATTTCTATGGAACATCAAGTTTGACAAGTTTGCAATACAGGGCTGCTGCTCAGGAGAAACTAGTTCTGGGGAGTCATCTGCACAGAGATGTTAATTGAGCCCGTTGAAGCTGATTAGACTTTATAAAAAGGAGAAAAGGGAGCCCACTCTCACTTATGGTGATGATCCAGCAAAGGAGACTAAGTTGGGAGTGGTCAGACTGTCAGAAGGAGAATTAAAAGAGAGGTGTCCTGAACACCCAGAAAGGAGAGCTTATACTGGAGGAAAGGGTGATCAACAGTGTCAAATGGGTCATAGAGGCCTGAGAAAATATTGTCAGATGGGTCAATTAAGAGATCTTTCATAACCTTGAAACGAACAATTTCAGTTGAGTAATAAGCCTGAAAGTCAGACTGTATGGTTTGAGAAGTAAGTAAAAGAAGGGAAAATGGAGGCAACCAGTGTAAAAAGGCTTTTTTTGGGGAAGGAGTCTGGCTGAGAAAGGGAAGAAGGGTATGGGATGGTCCCTACAGGGGAGGATGAAGTTTAGTGAAGATTTTTAAGGATGGGAAAGATTTGGTGCATGTTTGTAAATAACAGGGCATTATATTACACACTGCCTATTTTCTAGGGGATGTTAGGAGGCCCAGTGGGAAAATATATGTGAAGATGTCTTGAAAATTGTAAAGCCCTGTGCCAATCAAAGATCACATATGAGTCATAGCTTTAGCTGTAGATCCAGTCATCTCCACTCCAATGGTTTGTTAAGTGTGGTTGACCAATCAACTAGAGTTAACTAAAACTTATTATTTAGTGTAAAAGAAAACTACCCTAAAAGGCAGCAAAACTCAGATGAATTTCAATATTCCGTCTTAGTTCTAGAGAACCAATAAGTAGGTGGGAGGACGTTGCTTCTGTTGTCAGACATAGTTATTTTGCAAGTCAGACTTTTGTTATTGTTTTTCTTTCTTATCTGGAATGGTTCAATGCTTTCATTCATTCATTCATTCAATAAGCATTTATCTTACATGTGCCAGGCACTGTGCTAATTATGGTGTGACCCAGACCTTGCCACTTTATTAAATATTTCTTTCTAACAGCTGAGTCTAGACAATTAAATGGTGTCGATTAATAATCATGCTGAGAAGCACACTAGTGGGGGCTCATGAACCATATAATTAGAAAGACATTTCCAACCCCTCAGGGCTAGCCTTAAAGCCGTAAGTGGGGCATAGTAGCCAGCCACACTCTGGGCACCTGACTCTTCATTATCAATGGAAATTGGGATAGTTATTCAGGGGTATGTGCTACACAAAGAAAGCAACAATTCTGCTTTCAAGGAGTTCATATTTGAATGAGGGAGGCAATATGTAAATAGTCAAGTACATATATAACTTAGGACTGACCAATGAGCCCAAACCCTATAACCATGCACAGAATGACATAATGAAATTCCTGACCTGAAAGAGCCCAGAGAGCATGCCTTTAAAAGGGTTGTTGTGATTTATAACAGAAGTGCATTGGAGAGACTTTGAAGTTGTTGTAGACATTCTGTTACTGGTTCTTATCCACTAACCATGTGCTTTACCTACCTCTGGAAGGAGTCCTGGAGTTATATGTCTGTCAGATTTTATAGGCAGACCAGCATCAATGCCCCAAGGATGGAGGAGTGAGCTTTAGGCCCCAGGCTGAGCAGCAGCTGAGATGAGGGCTCAATTAGCAGTGATGTTACATTTGAACATGAAATAGGTGGACCAGTGCTACGCAGAAAATGTGTGGTGTGAGCCCACTTTCCCCAGAGACTGAGGTGATATAGGGGACGTTATGCTTCCCAAAGTGTTGGGGAAGGGAGAGTGTTTATACCTTTGTTCTTGTTCTATGATTTAGCTACACGTAACCTACTTTCTGTTCCTCAGTCAGGCACTCCCTTCTATTATATCCATGCCTTTGCCCCGGAGAATACCTAAAATCCTCCCCTTTCCCCTCCCAACTGCCTCTTCAAATCCTGGCTTCCTTTAACATCCAAGCTCATATCCCACCTCCGGCAAGAGGCTTCTTCCAGTTTTCCTACCTGCTAGCACCATTTTCCCTGAGATTACCTCCCATCTACTCTGTACGTATCTTGTGTGTGTATCTGGTATGCTCTTGTGCTCACATTCCCAGATCTCTCCTTTCAAGGTCCTAGTGGGTTTCTATCAGGAGTTGGAGTATCTCTTTCTCTAATGCCATAAGCTCAAGCCCCCATTTCAAGAGCGTTCTCACCACTGTTAGGTGCCAGTAACTAGAGATCCAGCACCGTTTAACCAATCAACATCAATTAGCCTTTACAAAGGGATATTTACTTCAAAGATAGAGTAAGGCCTGATGAGGGGTTGGGAAAGGCTTCCTGTAGAAGGAGGGGTTTAGTTGGGACTTGAAGGAAGCCAGAGAAGCCAGGAGCTGGGATGAGGATGGAAAGAGCTCCAGACAGGTGGGACAGCCAGGGACAATGCCCAGAGCTCAGAGATGGAAGGTCTTACTCCGGAGCAGCCACCAAGCCGGTGTCACTGGGTGGAAGAGTACTGGGTGGCGAGCAAGATGTACGAAGACTGTCAGTAAAACCCTTCTTCTCGTCTGCCCACAGTTTCTTCTATCAGTTGGGAAGAAACAATGCATGTCCTCACTTGTTCAATGAGTCAGCCAAGCACAGGCTGTGGTTTCACTTGCTGTGGCTCGGAATTTGGTTTTCCTTCACTTTCTCTAAGTGTATCATCAGATACGAACCCAGCATCTGCTTCTTTTATTTCAGAGGTGCTTGTAAAGGGATTTGGAAACTAATGGCTGGGTAGGAAATCCTTTAGTCCATCTCCCCACCACCCAAAAAAAAAAGCGGGGGTGGGGGGTGGGGGGTGGCAAGCCATCTTAAGTGTATGTGGCCCAGCCCTTCCGAAAAAACAGGAAGATAGGACGTGTAACTACTTGTCTCTCCCCAGACAATGAACGAGCAGGAGGGGACTGAAGAGTCAGGGTGGGGAGGAAGATCAAGCACATCTTGGCACGTGCTCAACTGAGAAACGTTTAGCATTTAAGCTCAGCTGCAGTTTAGGTTGTCCATGAAAGAATGAAGAAACAGAGCAGCCCGGTCAAATGTCAACTCCTAAGCGTCAGAGACAGGAGGAGACTGGGCTGGTTGGTAGCTAAGTAAGGTAGCATCTGAAAGAAAGCTCTTCTGATTGCATTATCGTTTGGAAGGTCATTCTTGTACCATGACTCAACTTGGTGAGAAAATGAGGTAAGAGTATGTGCTGCCCTTCCCTTCCTTGAAGAGCTGGGGGAATGGCAATGTGGCATCCTGCAGGTACTATCAGACACTGTGGTTATATATTGGTTAGTTTTACTGACCTGATTGTAAAAATCTTTAAAACCTTTCTTATAAGGGATAACTTGAAAGAAAAATAAGGGATAGCTTTCTTAAGACTCGGAGGTAGAGGGCTATCCTAGGAAATGAAAATGATGTAAAAACAAGATATCAGTAAGAATTTTTTCTAAGAAGATAATATATATGGGTCAGGATTTGGAATCAGGGATACCTGAGTTCAAATCCTATCGCCTACACTTGCTAGCTGTTTGACCCTGGGCAACTCACTTAACTCTGCTTCACTTTCCTCATCTATAAAATGAATCTCAGTTTCCCCATTGCTACCTCAGTTGTTGGGCAATTCCTTCTGTCATTGCCATACCCACTATACATACACCACTAAATGAGAAAGGAATTTTAATTTGGTTGTCTCATCCTTGCCCAGATGTTGGAGATGGAGCTGCCCAGCAATTATTTTCTAAATAAATTCAGTTTCAGACCTCAATTCAGTTATTATAGTACCTTAATCTGCCATTAACCATGATGATTGATAAATCTTGGGCAAGTTGTTTGGGTAGCTAGGTAGCATAGTAGATAGAGTGCCAGGACTAGAATCAGGACGTTTCATCTTCCTGAACTCAAATCTGGCCTCAAACAGTAGCTGTGTGACCCTGGGCAAATCACTTAACCCTGTTGGCCTCAGTTTCCTCATCTGTCAAATGAGCTGGAGAAGGAAATGGCAAACTACTCTACCATCTTTCCCAAAAAACCCCAAAAGGGGTCATAAAGAGTCAGACACAACTGAAAAATGACTGAACAAATTGTTTACCCTTTCTGTACCTGTTACCTCTTCTGTAAAATCAAAGGACTGGACTAGATGAATTCTAAAGTCCCTTTGAGCTCCAACATTCTATGATCTAAATGTTGACAGCAATCTCCAAATCTTGTTGACATGTTTAAAGAACAATTAGAGGTGGTTTTGTTTTTTGTTTTTGTTTTTGCTTTTTTACAAACCATATTGACACCTAGATGAGTGATCAGTTTGGAAGTTCCCTCTAAAATGCCAATCACGTTCCATCCCTGCTGTCATATCCTCGGTGACGCTTGCCTAGGTCCTCCCATAAGTCTGCTAGAGCAGTCCACCTACTCTGGTTAGTTTGCCAGTTTTTAAACCTCTTATTGTAATAGGAAAGTTATTTTAATTAATACCTTTAAAAATTCTCTTGTCATCTCAAAAAAGGCATACAACCACAGCATGTGAGAGTTGGAAGAGACCTCATCTAGTCCTTTTTCACACACTAGAGTGTGCACCACAGAGCTGGATGGGATTGTTTTCCTCTCTAAGGTTACCTGCTTTCAGATATCACATACAGATTTGTCTTTCTCCATTCAAATGTAAGCTCCTTGAGGGCAGGAACTGTTTTCCCCATTCTTTGAATCCAGTGATTAACAGAGTGTCTGGCATTTGTAGGTATTTAAGTGCTTTGATGGATTGCTATTAAAAGAACCAGATGAGGAAAGTTAGAAGAAAATCTCTTAAGTATCTTTCAGAAGCAGTGGACTGAACTGGGTCATGGTTTTTCTTTATGCAACTTCTGAGGAGGCAGAGACAGAAGGGCAGAAGTCTGGGAAACTGAAACTTGCTTCCAACAAGTGGGCAAGGGAAATCGATAACACTGTTTCTCCTACATTGTTTCTCAGGATACTGAGCTCTGACTCTGTTAAAATTTAACTTACCTGGGTACATCTCACACCGGTACAGGAAAACTTCAACTTATTCCTATTTAAAATAAAACAAATAACTATCACCAAGACTACAATAGGCCAGTGGCTGGGGCTGGCATGAGAGAGCTTCTGTGCTGCGCTTTGTGCACAGAGGTAGGCTCTCACACATAAGTCATAGCGCCAGCTTAGTCACTGACATGATATGAGGACTTGGCAAGCCACTTTATTTTATTTTTTTTCATTAACTTAATGGTCACCAACAAACAGAAACATCTCAACATATAAATATGAACAACAAAAAAGAGGTTTGTAAATGAAACAATGTCTGGCAAGAAAAAATTTTTTAACTGTATATTAAACTTAACAAGGTAATAACAAGATTGGGCAGGTAGGTGGTAGAGTGGACAGAGTGCTAGGCCTGGAGTTTGGAAGAACTGAGTTCAAATTTGACCTCTGATACTATCTGTATGACCCTGGGCAAGTCACTTAACCCTGTTGGCCTCAGTTCCTCATCTTTAAAATGAGCTGGAGAAGGAAATAGCAAACCACTCCAGTACCTTTGCCAAGAAAATGCCAAAAAGGGATCATGAAGAGTGAAAGTAACATGACTGCCCTGTTTGTTTCTGTCCCCTTCTGAACTTTTTCTGTTTCCTTTTATTTTTAAATGTTTATTAGTGCTCTTTTCTTTCTTTTAAAAAAAAATCTCCCTTTTCACTAACTCATCTCCTAGCCCCATAGAAATAAATACATGTCTGAAAATGTATGTGTACATTCTATTCTCTTAGTCCTTTCTGCTAAGTCAGGAGACATGCTTCCTCAGCAGTCTTCTGAAGTCACAATTGGTTACTGTGTCTATCAGAATTCTGAAGTTCAAAGACGTTTTCCTTTACATTATCAAGTCATTGTGTGTTAATTATTCTTCTATTACTGCTCATTTCAGGCTACATAGTTCATGAAAATCTCCCCAAATTTCTTTGGATTTTTTTCTCTTCATGATTTCTTATGACACGATAATATTCCATTACATTCACGTGCCACACTTTGCTTAGCCATTTGCTAACTGATGAGCATTCCCTTAGTTTCCATTCTTTGCTACAACAAAAAGTTGGGCTCTAAGTTGTTTTTGTTTTGTTTTGTTTTGTTTTTCCATACCTCTGGGTCTTAGACCTTATTTCACTTCTCCTGAGAAGTGCCTGCAAGCACACATAATTGGTACTTAGTAAATACCTGTTGGATTTTATTGCTGAATTCCCTGCACCCCAGTTTTCTCCTCTTTAAAATGACAGAGTAAGACTAAAAGGTCTCTAACTTTCCTTCCAGTTCTAATATTTTATAACTAAATTCTAAATTCCACAGGCTTGGTATTACATTTGTTTTGCGTCTGGAACAGAGTTACCGGGAAAGTCAAGTTTTGTGGGTTGTTGGGCTAAGTGCTTATCTATTAATCAATCAATCAACCAACAAGCCTTTATTAAATGCCTACTATATGCACTGTTCTAGACACTAGGGAGGCAAAGACAAAGAATGAAACAATCCCTTCTTGAATGGTTCTTACATTCTAGTGAAGGAAGACAACAAATACATGCAAAAATACAGTCTAAATAGAAAGCTAATACATACACATACATACAAAGTAATTAAATACAGGGTGGTTTGGAAGGGAAGTACTAGCAGTTGGGATCAGGAAAGGGTTCATGCAGAAAATGGTGTTTGAGCTGTGTCTTAAAGGAAGAAAAGGACGTGAGGAGGTAGTTCATTCCAGGTACAAGTGACCCATCGGTGCAAAGGCTTGGAGATGAGAGATGAGCGTTGTGTATTGTGTGTTCCGAACAGAGAGGTAGCCAGTTTGGCTGGATTTCGAAGTATGGGAGGAGTCATGTCCAATGAAGCTGGAAAGATAGGTTGGGGACAAGTTCTAAGGGGCTTTGAAAGCTAAACAGGAGTTTGTAATTGAGCCTAAAGGCAAAACGGAGCCACTGGAGTTGATTAAGGGAGTCCCACGGTCAGATCTGCGCTTAAGGAAAATTCCTTTGGCAGCATTGCAGAAGAGAGAAGTGGGAAAAGAACCCTAGGAAGAAAGATGACAGGACATTAGAAATTTGGGGTGTGGCTCTCTGCTCCAGACTGAAGAAGAGCTTATATTGAATGGTCTGGAGCGCTACCTGGGGCCGTCTCTTTACAGAGCTGCTCAGAGACAGTGACTTCTGGAGATTTCTTCTGACAAGTTGCAAAAGAACTTGGTATCTCTTGCTCTCAAAAGCAGGACCTTTTTATCTCGAATTCTACCAGCATGGGCCATGCTACTGTGTCCTGTAGTGGAAAGCACCTTGACAAATAGCTGGATACTCAAACTCTCTCCTCCTCCCTCCATAAGTGAGCACAAAGGGCAAATACCCTATGAGAAGGAGACACCCCACCGTGGTGTGTTGAAGAACCTTCCTGGGATTCTTAACCTAGAAAGTGGGCTAATTCAAAGCCCTTCACAACCTGGCTCCAGACTATCTTTCTAGACTCAGCGCGTGTTTCTCGCCTTCATGAACTTCAGCTTAGCTGTTCCCATTACTTCGCCTTTGCCTAGGCTGTGCCTCCATGCCTGGAACGCACCCTTCCTCACCTGCCTTTCACATTTCCCAGCTTCCCTCGAAGCTCATCTCACATGCCAAAGCTCATCTCACATGCCAGCCGTCTCCTTCACAAGGCCCTTCCCGACTTCCCCAGCAGACATCCTCCTAAATTGTCTTCTATGCATTCTGTACATGGTCTATAGCTGTTAATCTGCGTGCCAAAAGAATGTAAGCCCCTTGAGGACAGGGTGACACTTTTGTCTTTGAATTCCCTACAGAATTTTGCACTTAGTAGTTTAATAAATGGTTATGGATTGATATATGTTGTTTCCCTCAATATAAGGTGATCTTGGAGGGACGGACTAATTCCTTTTTGGCTCCGTATCTCAGGCCAGAGTAAGCACTTAATGAATGTCAGCAGACTGATAGATTGATTATCTCGGGCTGTTTTATTTCCCGGGTTGATGGGGGGGGGGGGGGGGGGGT